>NC_030436.2:7105000-7310000 GCF_001660625.3 Ictalurus punctatus
TAGTACTGTAACTTTGATCTTATTTATGACCATGTCTTTAATATGACAATACGCATTGCAGTGCAAGTGTTTCATGGAATACATTTCTGGGTGGTGGCCTGGGTGGGACAGTCCCTCCAGCATTTTGTGATTTTCTGTTCGCAGAAATGAACGCAAAATCAAGCAAACTCTGCAATATCCAGAGCCGCTTGCAATTTTTCAAAATTAGCACAGATTTTCTGCAGATTTGGGCTAAGATGCGTGATGTGACATCATCACAACGAGCAAAGTCCTCTTCGTGTCGTGTTCGTCGAACATGACTACAGCTAAAAGGTCTTATTTACCAACAACCATCACAGTGAAAGGCTTGAATTACTTGAACTACTGGAATTTCGCCAAATCAAGTAATTAAGCATTTTTGGCCGCAATAATCGAAATCCTGCATTGACGGCTGCAACTTTGCACCAGAGCTATGTTTGAGACACCTGCATTCTGATCTGGCAGGACACAAATGCAGAAAAAAATTACTTTTTTTTCCAATCTAGAGAAGATAAGAGACTGAATCAGTTAATGCAGGACTTGAATGGAAGTAAAACTCTATTGTCTGATACTCTCAACAACACAGTGATCCCACACACACACACACTCACACACCCCCATCCCCCCACTATCCTAAGATCTATTTTAGAGATTTCATTAACGACACAATGGCATATCTGTAGTCTTTAATAGATTCAAACAAACCAGCACACACGTACACGCTCCACAGTGTATTCACAGCTCAGCGGAAGTAATCAGATAAACGCGCTCTCCTTTTCCCCTCCTGGGCTTCAGTGCTGATGACATGAAAAGCATGGGTAATTCCTAATTACAACGCATCAAGTGCATGGAAATGAAGAGAGCGTTTACTCTGACAAGAGCTCCAGGAGAGCCGTAAACCTTTTGCAAAACACATTTGTTTGCGGTTTAGTAGAACCTGCTGTTTCAAAGTCGATTTCCCAATCTTCTTCATTAGATTAGACATACAGGACAGAGTAGATTGGCTTTGTCTGCAATACGGCACAGATCTCAGCGTACTGGAGCTTGAAGGGAAACTGAATGCAAATCCATAATGAAGAGGATTATTAACAATGCAATTAAGGATGTACTTGTGTCAACAAACAGCAATAAGGACGTCTTTGCATGTGAGATGTAAGAGCTTACAAGAACAAGATCTTTCATCACCTCTTTCACTGTCTCAGAATTACCACGTAATACCAATGATGAAATGATGAAAAGCTAAAAGAATGTAGACTAGCCAAAAAGGTGTACAGAGAAGTTCAAGGAGCACAGATAGTGTGACAGAAGTTTGCAAGCATGAACAAAACTTTCTTATGGAAAGTTTTACAGTGACCTACATCTATAAAATCTATATGCACAGCTCTGAAGACTCGACATACAGATATCGATGCAGTCAGTAGCTACTTATAGAACAGAACAGCACGGCTCAGTACAAGAAATAAACACAAAATTTTTTTTTACAAATTTAAAAAGAGATTGCCCATAACCCTGCCTGTTTCTCATTACATAACACTACATATGAAATTAGGAGGAGTTTCTCTGGAGGTGAATTGTAGCACAATTATTCAAATAAGACTCAATTTTTTTTAATTACTCATATGAGACAGATTTCATGTGGATTAAAAAGTGCGGTGGTACAATTGGCCTGTCGTCCTCGCAGGATGAGCCATTAATCATGAGACAGTCAGTGCCAACGCACCCAAACACAGAGGGTGCCAATACCTTAATCTGACGTTACAACTGAGAGAAGTTTCAGTGCCAAATTAGTCGGATCGCATGAATATTTTCTGTGGTTCAATAACAAATGGGGTTTTATCGTGCATTAGTGCACTATGTAGAACGGACAAAGTTAAGAAACATAATGACCAGGAAGCCATTGGAGACTCGGCTAACTTGAAAATGACGTAATTTACTTAGAAACGAAGGTAAGAAATTTTAAGACAGATCAAAGTTTTTAAAAGAATAAATAAAAAATAAAGTGTAAAGAAAAATCATGTGGGTAAATAAATAAAAATGAAACAAAAAACAATAATGTGGGTGAATGAATGAATGAATGAATAAATAAATAAATACATAAATAAACAGCCAAATTTGGTCTTTGACCTAACTTTAAAAAACACATAAAATAAATAAAAATGAAAGTGTAAAAAACATTAATGTAATTAACTAAATAAAAATTTAAACCAAGAAATAATGTGAGTAAATAAATAAAAATAAAAGTGTAAAAAAAACATTCATTTAAGTAAATAAACAAAAATGAAACTGTAAATAGACAGTAATATGGCTAATAAATAAAAATAAAGGTAAAGTGAAAATAAAACTATGTGACTCAATAGTTTAGACTCAATAGCATTAAAACAAAATCGCAGTGATGTGGGTAAATAAATAAAAGGGGTAAAAAAAAAATGAAAGGGTTAATAAATTAATACATTTGAATAATATATATGAGTTAATAATTTTTTTTAACTATAAAAGACCATTAATGCAGGTTAATAAACTCGACATGAATGTTTGTTACATTTTTTTAATTGGAAAAAGATTTTTATTTATTTTTTAAATAGTTTGATCAATCAAAAATGTTTTGGCTTACACACTACCTGGGTGAGAACAATAATCAAACTCAGCATGGGCACCAGCTTCCGCTGCAAAGTGAGCCATCTAAAAGTGAATTTGTGGTTCATTTACCAAGCCGAGCCGTCCTGTGAGCTAGAGAGTGCTAATAGAAGAAAATTGGAAATGGGGAGGAAAAAAAAAAGTGAGTGGAACTTACTTCGGAAACTAGCAATTGACAAATCTCCTGGAAGTCATGCAAATTAGAGTGAGAAAATTGGACGTTATTAGCACAGAGACAAGGCAAGTGGAACAATGGGAGTAAAGCATGCACAATTAAAACCCAAGTAAAGAACAAAGTCAAGAACAGACACAAATGAGAACCTGAGAAGTTGTCTTATATTATCCGTGTGTTAGACATTAATTTAGGCTGCATCAAGGTTTTCTTCTTTTTTTTTTTCAGCAGTAAACCAAACTACTGAGAATGAAGACCAGAAGGTAAAATCACAATGGCACTCATTTGTACCTTACAGTATTTTTTAACCAACGAAACAACATGTTCGTTCATTGAAATTCATCCTAACTCAGGGATGTGGATTTGGAAACTATTCTTAGAAAACAAACAGCCGCACATCCTGGATGGGACACCAATCCATCTCTGGGCACATCCATCTCACACAAACATACACCTCAGGCCACCTTAGGCCCTGTTTACACTAATGCATTTTCGTTTTAAAATGTTTTAAAATGAAAACGATCCTTGTCCAAGCTGGCGTTTCCGCAGTGTTTCAGAAACGATCTCCGTCCACACTACACGACCGAGAACGCATGTCACATGACCATTCATGCACACTGGGCATGCGCATACAAGTGTATGTCACTGGCAGGCACAACAATGAGCTTGATGGTGAGGAAAAGCAAGGCCGTGTTTTTTAAACATCGGGTTTATTACTTTCTAGTCATTCTATTTTCCTTGTCATGTTTTTTTCTTTATAAATATGGGTAATCGAGGCTAGCATGTATGCTAGTGTGTACTTAATCAAACAATACAAATTCAAATAATTCACTTTATTTGTAACATCAGTACACTGTCACGTTGCAGTGAAAACATAAACGATACATCATGGTATAAAAAAAAAAAAACAGATAATACATCGTTTCATGTTCTATTGCACCAATGAGCCACCCAAAGAATCAGATACCGTTTTGATAAAACCCGATAGGCATGGACCTGTTCCTTGTTTCATTACTGTTTAAATGAAAAAATAAAATCATGCAGAAAGGAAACGAAACCTGTTCACCTGAAAGCATGACTAAAATGAGCACATTAGTCGGTGACACTCGCACTCAGTGACACAAACAACTAGAATATGTCCTACACACACACAGGCTGTGCTATGCCTTCTACACACACATAACAGCAAGGCTATTTTATGTGCCACTGACTCAGAGCATCCTTACTGATGGAGCCAGCTGAGGTCCAAACCAACTAGAAGTTTTGTGAAATGTCACAGGATGTCAGTGAGCATACTTCCACATACGTAGTGTTCAGTTTATCTGAAAGAAACCCCGGTCTGAGACCGTCTGAGTGAGGAAGAACCCGGTGCGATTCCACATGAACACGGTTCTATCGCAGTGAGAAAGCGATTCGACTCACCCTCTGAAACTGCAGGAAGTGAAGCGAACATGCCGTGTATTTTGGGTTACGGGCAGCATTTTTCAGTCCCTCCAGGTTCTCGTGATTCTGCGATGGTAGAAATATCAACCAGCCCAAAAGGACCCACGTCACACCCCTCTTCATCTCCCTCCACTGGCTTCCTGTAACCGCCCGTATCAAATTCAAGGCCTTGATGCTCACGTACAAGACCTTGTCTGGAACAGCACCCCACTACCTCAACTCTCTCCTGAAGGCCTACATTCCCTCACGTAATCTGTGATGGGTTAATGACCGACGATTAGTAGTGCCTACTCAGCGTGGCTCAAGGTCCCTTTCCAGAACCTTCACACTAACTGTTCCTCAGTAGTGGAATGAACTTCCAACCTCAATCCGGATCGCAGAATCTTTCACTATCTTCAAAAAACAGCTAAAGACTCATCTCAATGAGTTTTACGAGTACGTTTTCAGCCCGAGCACAATGTTTGGTCTTTTATATTTTTGCTTTATAGTTCTTTTAATTATGCGTAATGTGAAACCAAATACCAAAAACAAACGACCCGATTGCAGGAAGTGTATTTTGTGTTGCGACATTTTTTCTAGATGCTAAATTGACTTGCAAGGCGCATACTGTGCCAAAGGACAGAGCTGTGGAGCGTCAGAAATGTTATGCCTTTGGTTATTGGGACTAAAGAAGCAAAAAGAAAAAGCACTACATGTCATACACACCATTCCGTCGATATTGTTTATTTTCTTTTTGGCTCACTTAATTATGTGCAGTGTGACACCAAAACAACCAAAATAGCAAATAAATTGAAAGTAGACAATTTGCTCTGATGTAGAATTGACAAATGGACTAATAAGTGTGCAAGAACCCGTAGCCATCTATTTGATGTTTGGCATGTGATCTAATAAAAATGTGCATCCAAATGAGCACCTTTCTTAATAAACATATGGCCGGTACAGGATAATCCTTTTGTTTTAATCCTGTTTTGATCACTTCAGGCTGCATTTTGAACAGTGTTTTTAATAGGAACTGAATGATATATGGGTAGGTTGAAAAAGACGACGGATGCTCAGATCCTACGACGTTATCAGTATCGGTAAATCACGATGATACAGCAGTGTGATAATCTCTCTGTAAATATTTAATAGGAAACCAGCAATTATGAATATGGTCTGATTTTGAACAGCCAAAACCACTTTTCACCAACTCCTTCTCCTTTAAAAAAAACAAACAAACATGTAGTTCATCACTACAAACACAAATTTGGGGCATTTTTTAAATCCCCTTTCTTTTATTTCAACTTGTCAACCTCATCACTCAAAAAATTACTTAACTGAAAGTATTTGAGACTCTGCTGGTTAGAGAGATTAAGCACAGCAATCCAGCAGAGAAACCTCATTTAGGTAATTTCCAAAGATTCACGGTGTTACTATCTTTAGTGATGACTTGTCTATTACAGATCACTTTATTCCGATTAAGTGGTTGACCCTTTTCATTATGGATTTTTTCTCTCGCCATTTTAATCCAAGTATCGCTAAATGTCTAAAAAGCTGCGCTCCTAAATTTTAGCTGCAGCTAGATTAATCCTACTTTATCTGAGATCAATTACGATGGGTTCATAATGAGGTTGAAAAGGTATTTTAACTAGCTATTTATTAGTAAGTGCAAAATAAAGACGATTAAAATGGAATCTCGTGCAGTTTTAGCATTTAAAAGTATACAGTCAACTGCAAACATCTGCACAATTGTTACTATGATATAATTATAGTAAACGTCACTAGACATTATGACCGTCACGATTATTTGATTCAACTCAAGTATCCGATTTTTTAAAATCCTTGATTACAATTTACCATTTCGAGTATTTGGCAAAATGGCGGAGGCAAGGCCAAGTGTCCGTGCAATAAACGACAAAGAATGTCAACTGTGTGGGAGCACTTTACATTAGATGTTGTTTGCAGTCACTGCAAATATGAACTCAAATACCGTAACAACACATCTTCAATGCTGCAGCACCTCCTGCATCCACAGCTCCTTTTTAAATACAAACCCGTTTTAAATACAAGACCAAAAACGATGTGTATAATATGTATGATGTGTGTGATGTGTAACGATAATGAGTCTTTATTGGTCACGTATACATTACAGCTCAATGAAATTCAGAGTGCAGGGTCAGCCATGATACAGCGCCCCTGGAGCAGAGAGGGTTAAGGGCCTTGCTCAAGGGCCCAACAGTGGCAGCTTGGCAGTGCTAGGGCTTGAAATGATAAATATCACTGACGAAATAAATGTAAACATGTGAATGCATCAAAAGTTTTTCTAAATGTGCACATTACTGTTCATCACGGGTTTCATAATAACGTCATGACTCCCGCTTCCATGGTTACTCATCACACAAATCAAGGAATTAAACACTGTAACATTTCTATCTTAAAACAGCAGTCAAATGTCAAACAGTAAGTGATGGAACCTCTCCAATGATATATAATTAAAGAATAATTAAAAAATATATTAAATCACATTTTGTTGTTTAACAGTATTCTTCGATAATATTATGACATGCCTTATTTTTGTTACTTTTTTGATGCAAGATATGTAATCACATTGCCACATTGTTATTACGTTATTATGTGCTTTAAAGTCCTTTTAAAGGCATCTTAGTTTTGTTTGTTTTTTTACAATAAAGTACTTTCTTTTCGTTTTAAAAAAAAAAATGCTAAGCATTATGTATTATTGTTCACTTAAATCTATTTTTATTGTGAATTTTAAAAAATCCGATTACTGGATCAATCGTCAAATTAATCGTCTGATTACTCGAATAACAATAAAAATCGACAGGGACAGCCCTACTAGACATCATGGTTTAGTAACGTGACCTGATCATTACACCCATATACTGGCCTTCAAACTCTTGCCACAAATTTGGAAGCACACAATTGTATAAAATGTCTCTGTATGCTGTAGCATTACAATTTCCCTTCACTAGAACTCAGAGGCCCAAACCTGTTTCAGCATAATGACATGATTTGCCAAGTTTGGAGTGGAAGAACTCGAGTGGCCTGCACAGAGCCCTGACCTCAACCCCACTGAACACCTGTACATCATGTAGTGTACTATATGGACAATCTACGACAATAGATAAGAATATTCAAATGATATACAAGGTTAGTGAGGGGGCAGTTTTAAAAAATTTGGGAAAACAGTGAGAGCAGTGTCAAAGAGACAGAAAAGTAGACAGATGATCCAAAAGTAAAGTGGATTTACACCAGAGAAGAGACAACAGGGACTCACTCTGCAGGCTGGGCAGGTTGGCATCCTCGGGCTTGGTTTTGAGCAGGTGAGGCAGCCGTGTGTACCTGTAGCCAAACCCACAACCCTGTAAAAAAAAAAAAAAAAACAGAGTGTAACAAGTGATCATGAAAAACCAGACACAGTCAGACTGAACTTCATTAGACTGAACTCTAAACAGACAATCTGGACTACAGGAAAATAATCAACAACCTGATGCAAAGCGTAGTTATTGATACCAACGTCCGTGAAATAAGTTTGTTTCCTTTATCGCTTACATTACAGCAGGTATACAATGTTCTCTCACCAACCTCTTTTCTAGCATCCAAGTTCATTACAGTAGAAAAACACTATTAAGAATAGTCCCAATGTCATCTGCAGTGATCTTCTCTCTACGCTACACAATGTAGTTTGCACTAAAGCTATCCATGCGTGTATGAAGGTGGATAAGCCAGCGGACCGCAGTGTTGAACTTGAGGATGAGTGCCCGTGGCCCTAGCTCGGTAACATGCTTCAATACACTGGAGGAAGCAAAGATTGGGATCAAATGAAGCATCATCTTTGTCTTCCCAAAAAGAATGAACTGCATCTAATTTGAATTTATGTTGAGGTAAATTTTTATTAATTTGCTAACATTGCCAACATCATATTAACCTTAGGTAGCCTCTTGTTCTTTGCTAGTGCCAGGTTAGACTAGCATCGATTTCCTGTAGCTACACTGGTTAGGCAGAGATTCAAATTCTAGCTAATGGTAAATATTGGTTATATACAAGATATTTTACTTCTGATTAATTCATTAGCAAACCAATTTACAGGGACTGAATGACTTTTGACTGTTTAACCCTCTTTCAACAGTTAAAACTACTCGAATACATTTAGACATTGAGATGTTTTCTTTTAAGCCCGATACCACCACTTTTAATTGAGTAAGTTTGTGAAACATTATTTATGCAGTCATTTATATAAAATTTCTCAGTGCTTTTGACCAGTCACTTTATGGAATGTACACCGATCAGCCATAACATTAAATCCACCTGCGCCACAAAAACAGCTCTGAGCCGTCGAGGCATGGACTCTACAAGACCTCTGAAGGTGTGCTGTGGTAGCAGGCACCAAGACAGCAGACAGCAGACCCTTTAAGTCCTGTAAGTTGTGATGTGGGACCTCCATGGACCAGGCTTGTTTGTTCAGCACATCCCACAGATGCTCGATCAGATTGAGATCAGGGGAATTTGGAGGCCAAGTCAACACCTTGAACTCTTTGTCCTGTTCCTCAAAACCTTCCTGAACAACTTTTGAAGTGTGGCAGGGAGCATTATCCCGTTCAAAGAGGTCAATGCCATTAGGGAATACCATTGCAATGAAGGGGTGTACTTGGTCTGCAACAATGTTTAGGTAGGTGGTACGTGTCAAAGTAATATCCACATGAATGCCAGGACCGAAGATTTCCCAGCAGAAATCTTGCCTTCTTCCCATAGTGCATCCTGGTGCTTTTATTTCCTAGTATAAAAGTGCGATCAGTTGTTTTGGGGGATGAGGGCTACAGGGATTCAACCGCACCTGGCTGCATCACCTTTTTACACGTAATGACATAATGGGTTTGGAATTAGAGAGAAGCTGCAGAGAGGACTAAAGAAAGAGAGAGGGATGAGAAAGGAGGAAAGAACAGAGACATGAGGACGGATAAGTGGGGTGAATGTGTAGACAGAGATGAGAAGAAAGGGATGAGGAAGACAATAATGGGAGAGATGAGGAAGGATGGAGTTGTAGAGATGGATATGGGTGGCAGGATGAATGGATGAATGAAAGGATAAGGAGAGAGGGACGGGTAGGGATAAAGATGAGGTGATAATAAGGAGGAAGGAGATACGAGGAAGAGAGATAAGAAGGGAGTTAAGAAGATAAGATAAGAAAGGAGGTGAGAAAAGAAAGGGAGAATGGATGAGGAAGAAGGGGATGAGAAAGGAGGATGGAGTTGTAAGGGGGAAGGAAGGGATGAGGAAAGAGGTATGAGAAGAGAAACGGAGAAGGGATGAAGAAGAGGAATGCGGAAGAGGGATTGGAAAGGAGGAAGGAGTTATGAGAAAACAAAAGGGAGGGGTGAGGGAAAGGGATGAGGAAGAAGGATGAGAAAGAACGATGAAGAAGAGGGATGAAGGACAAATGATCTATGAGAAAAGAAAGGGAGAAGGGATGAGGAAGGAAGAATGAAGAAGGGGTTAGGGAAAAAATAGGAAGAAGGGATGAGGAAGAAGAGATGAAGCAGTTGTGAGAAACAAAAGGGAGAAGGGATGAGGAAGAAGGATGGGGAAGGAGACATGAGAGAAGGCATGAGAAGAAGGAATGAGGAAGGGGGCGGTATGAGAATAGAAAATGGAGGAAATAAGAGAAAAGAAAGGGAGGAGGGATGGAAAAGAGGGACGAGGAAGAGGGCTAAGGAAGCAGGATGAAGAAGGAGGGATAGGAAAGGAAGGATAATGAGAAAGGTATCTCACCCTCCACAAGCGGACGAGAATCCAGTTAGTCTGAGCCCACGGTCGCTGTTCATATGGCGCCAACAGGTTTCTCATCATAGCCACCCGCCTAAACAAAGGTCAAAGGTCATATGTGATTGCTAGTAAATACAAATCATATTACCCGTAATTCTACACACCATCCAGCCTGTACAAAATGGTGGACAAGAGAAGGGGCCGTTTATGGACAAATAATATTTCTGAATTTATTTTTAGTTGGTGTCGTCACAGAATATTTGATTCCTTTTTCGCCTAATGGACTTCAGGGTTAGTGATGGTTAGTGTATTTTGGTAACCAGGCAGCAAGATAATGTGCGCAGCCATCAAAGCCCATCTCAAACCTTCACCTTACAGGTTCCTTTATAGCTATCATTATGAACACTGCCTTAGAGGAAAACTGACTTATTAGACAGTAAGACATCAAGGCATCCTGGCCTTCTGCTTTAGGCACCACGAGAATCTCGGCATGTCACAATCCAAGACATTTCCTTAAATGCCAAATCCACTTCTCACATTGCATTAATTTGAAATATTCAGCAGGATAATGTACAAAACAGCTAGCACCTTGTTGGTGAAGCTCTGCTTTAATAGCTTCTGCAGGTGAGCTGGAGCACTGTGTGTGTGTGTGTGTGTGTGTGTGTGTGCCTGAGGGGATTATGGGTAATGTACTCACTGCTCCTCAGAGATCCTCTCCACAGCTCTGAGAGAATGTGGGTAGCACACGTAGCTGGCCAAAGCCTGCATCAGTGAATCTTTAATATCTGCAGATGAAAAGAAAAACCACCAGCTTAGCAAAAAAAAAAAAAAAAAAAACATGCATTTCCACCTACATACAGTCATTTTAAGTTTATTACTGCAATTAAATCTTCTCATGCTCGTTTTGAAATTAGAACAATCTTCAAAGGCTGCCGCTGCACATTCAAATAAACCTAAGAAGAATTTGAATTGTGACCCGAACCTAGCATGCTCACTGATTCAACAATCGACTCAAGGCAAAATAATTACGTTTAATCCTGTTATAAAAGGCTAGACTGATTAACACATGAGCATGCTGCACTTCGGGTGTAAACACAGGCTTTACTGAGAACACAAGAGCGTAAGGAAGCACAGGAAATTAAATCAATAACTTCAACAACGCACATAAGATACATTACGTCCAGAGACACAAGTATAAAAGCTCGACGGTATCTAATTCCACATCTATTAACATTCATATCTGATCCCACACGACCACATCATGCCAAATAGCTTCAGAAATTAATTTCCCCCCCACATTCATAGCAGGCAAGCTCACTGCTTGTTTATCACATGTGAAAATGACAAAAAAAAGCTCTGCTACTGCGATATAGATATTGTTATAAAGTGGACATGTAGCCACATGCACCAGCTAAACTATAGTTAGAAGATTTTTTAAATTAATTAAGTAAGAATGGTAAACAAGTAAGCAAGTAAAGAAGTCAGTAACTTAGTAATAAATACACTATATGGGCAAAAGTATATGGACACCTGACCATCACACCCATATGTGGTTCTGCCCCAAAGTGTTGCCACAAGATTGGAAGAATGTTTCTTGTACACAAAGCGAGCTTCATTAAGACATGATTTGCCAAAGCTGGTGTAGAAGAACTCGAGTGTCTTGCACAGAGCCCTGACCTCAACCCCAGTGAACACCTTTGGGATGAACTGGAAAGCAGACTGCGCCCCAGACCTCCTCACCTGACATGGGTGCCTGACCTCACTGATGCTCTTGTGGCTGAATGATGATCTCACAGCCGCGATGGTCAGGTGTTCAGATACTTTTGACAATATATTGTAATTAGTAAGAAAGAAAAAAGGTCAAAAAGCACAGAAATAAATAAATTAAGGAAGTAAGGGAGCAAGGAAGGAAGGAAAGGACAGCAAAGTAATGTAAGTAAATAAGGTACGAAATTAAAGTTATTAATTAACTAAAGGAAGTAAAGTAAGTACGTACGTACGTAAGTCAAGCAAGAAAGTAAGTAAGAAATGTAACTCAAGTAAGCAAGTAAGGAAGGAAAGCAAATAATGCGAGAAAAGTAAGTAAATAAAACAAAAAGTAATTAAGCAAAGTAACTAAAGTGAGAAGTAAAGTAAGGAAGGAAAATAAGTAAATAAATGAAGGAAAATAAGTAAAGTAATTAAGGGAAGTAAGTAACTAAGTAAAACAAATAAGGTAAGTAAGCAAAGCAACTAAAATAAGCAATTAAAGTAAGGAATAAGTAAAGCAAGAAAAATAAATAAAGTTAGTAATAAAGTAAGTAAGTGAAGCAAATAAAGAAAATAAAAAAATAAGTAAGTAAGTAAGTAAGTACATAAGAAAGCCAGCAAGAAAGGTAAAGAAAGTAAGGAAAGTAAGTAAGTAAGCAAATAAAGGAAATAAGTCATTAAGAGAGTAATGTAAGCAAAGTAAGCAAGGAAGGAAGGAAGGAAGGAAGTATGGGAAGTAAATAAGTAAAGCAAATAAATCAATTTAAGTAAATAAATGAGTAAAGTAAATAGGTAAGTAAATTTACTAAATGAGTTTACAAATTGCGTTTTTGTACTCAAGAAATTCCTGAAATTGCTTTTATTTGTATTATTTTGATATGTATTTTTTTACGTGCATTACTCCCATGTCCTCCCACCATTCTAACTAGTCCAAAATAAAGTTATGTAGACAGCTAGCTAACCTTTAGTACTTGTCACAGATAGAGATGACTTTTATATCTGATTCTCAATTCGCATTTTTATTATTCCTAATAAACTTTTATTTATTAGACATCAGCCAAACTTGTAAAATAACATAACAATCCTAAACTCTTGTATCGTATTCACCTTTTGATCTCAAACCCAAATGTCTTTGGTGTACAGCACAAACAAATGTATTGGCCTTGCCGTTCCAATAGTTTTGGACAGGACTGTATTTTGAGTTTGATGTGATTGGAAGTACAGAAGTGCAAATGGCCTTCACAGAATTACAGAAAATCATGCAAACAGTTTCACGTCGTCGGAGAGGAGAACTATATATGAAGAATTCATTTGCGTGACAAATAGGCCACAAAAAGCACAAGCTATATTAGAATTTTTTTTTTTTTTTTTAAATTCCCATTAAAATAGCTGCCTAACAGATTACCCGAACATTTTTGGCTCAGGTTCTTTTTGTACCCTTCGCTGCAGGTAATGAAAATAGATTGGACATTAGGAGAGATAGATCGGGGGTATTAGAGGAAAATGAGGGAGAGAGGGAGGGAGGTGAGAGAGAGAGAGAGAGAGAGAGAGAGAGAGAGAGAGAACAAGAGCGAGTGAGAGATGAAGGGAGAAAACGAGGTGAAGCATAATGAGAGATCAGATGAGAGGGAGAAGGACGAGAGGAAAGAGGGAAAGAGAAAGATCTCGAGAAAGAGCTTGTATATCAACTTAAGTACGAGAGGAAGCTTACGAGCAAATGCAGGCCAGGAGTCTAATACAATATTTGCCACATAAATCATAATGGGTCTGCTTTTATTACACACGAGTGTGGGCTACGATGATGTAATGAACTGAGTCCTAAACTGAGATTAGGAAATATGCAGCGGATATTTCACAAGGGAACATAAACACATACCCCACACATACACACACACACACACACACACCTACATATAGGTAAGAGCAGCTCTGTTTTAAAATCTTTATCCCTGAGCTAACGTCTATTGCAGTGCCATGGCTTTACCTGTGCCCACGATGCGCGGGTCTGCAAAGTGCTTAGCGAGGATAGCAGCGAGCTGAGTGAGCGTGTCCTCATAACCTGTATGACAAACACACACTTGTTAAATAAAAGTGAAGTCAAAAGAACTTGCAAAACACTGTAGCAGTGGCCTCAGGATGCCAATTTACATGCCGCTCTACCATGTTTATACGGCTCTGAAGGAATAACTTAGACGCAAATGCTGGTGACACTAATAATAAAAAAATTATTATGCATGTTAGATCATGCTAAGCGATCATTCACTGTCTACCAGGGTTCAGGGAATTTACATCTTTATCCAGCATCACTGTGCAAGTCCTCACTGAGCTGTTCGGTGTGTTTCTACTGTACCTTGGAGCTCCTCCATGCTGTTGGAAGGGCTGAAGTAGTTCTTAAGCGCACTGTAGCTATTCATGGCCACGTTGAGGTAGAACTCGGGGGTGAAGGCAAACAACGAGCCTGTGTCGTCGGCGTGCTCGATAGTGCAGATGCACACACGCAAGAGCCAGTAGATATCCAGCATCTTCTCCTACAACACACACATTTTATCAAAGATGCCTTACACACTGCGTTTATAACATTCATTCAAATTTAAATGACTTGCACCCCCTCCAATACACAGATCAAATCCTAAATGGCTTCCTCTTTACAAAATACATATACATTGGGTATAATATAATAATTATGGCTTTGTAGAGCATACATAGTGCATAACATGGCCAATAGAACAAGAAGCCAATCTTATGCACTTCAGTGACTTCAGGTTCAGAAGCATTTTTTCTTTGTTGAGGTATATTGAGGAATATAAATTCTGTTTACTAGAAAGTGGGATCTTAAAGATTTTACAATATGTAAATATTCAGAAAATTCAAATTTCAAAAGTGAAATTTGTTCAGCCCTGATAGATAGAAACACATACACGCATAGAAATACATACACGCATACATACATACCAGTCCGTCCAGGATTTTGCAATTATGCAATCACAGAAATGAATGCAAAATCAAGGAAACGCCACAATATTAAGAGGAACTTGCAATTAATGCTTTACATTGTTTGGAGGGGGGGGTGGTTGAGGAGAGAATCTCCTCAACCACCACTAGTGTGTAGCATCCACCTGGATGATGCGACAGCAGCCATAATGCACCAGAACGCCCACCATGCGCCAGCTATTAGTGGAGAGGAGAGTGATGTAGCCAATTCAGAGATGGGAATTATTAGGAAGCTGATAGATAACGGCCAATGGGGGAATTTCGCCAGGACACCGGGGGTACACCCCTACTCTTTTACGATAAGTAAAAGATTTTTAATGACCACAGAGAGTCAGGACCTCGGTTTAACGTCTCATCCCAAAGACTGTTTTTACAGTATAGTGTCCTCGTCACTATACTGGGGCATTAGGACCCACGCAGACCACAGGGTGAGTGCCCCCTGCTGGCCTCACTAATACCACTTCAGCAGCAACCTTAGTTTTCTCCAGGAAGTTTCCCATCCAGGTACTGGCCAGGATCAACCCTGCTTAGCTTCAGTGGGAAACCAGGCAAGAACTGCAGGGACATATGGCTCTGGCTTTGGGTGAAAAAGCGTCATGTGGTGCCATCACAATGCACATTCAGCCAAAGTCCTCTTCGATTCAAGTGCGTCGAACATGAGGACAGCAAAAATATCTCACTTACCAACAAACATCACTGTGAAAGACCGTGCGAAACAATTTAGTGCAATTGCAATTTCGCCAATTCGGGTAGTTTTCCGCCAAAAAAATATCCGTCCTCAAATTGAAAATCAAGCATTTTTTGGCCACAAAAATCTCAAAAAACCTCAGCAAAATCCTGTACGGACTGACATACATACATAGTACATTAAGCCTATTCTCGTCATGATGGGTGAAAATGTTATTATTACATTTTAAAAGCTGCAAGTGATCAAACTGGGGGGGGGGAAATCAGATGGATTACGATGCATAAAGTATCATTTTATAAACACAAGCTGAATCAAAACCAAATTACAACGCGCCTAAATTCCCACCTCTGGTTTTTTCACTACTCTCAAACTACAAAGTATTCAAAGGTCTGTACAGAGACTCCTGCTTATTCCCTTACACACACACATATTACAGGAAAATGTCAGCTTCGACGCACTACCGTTTACAGCACACACCGGAGCCTCTGCAATATAACCACTGACAAGTGCCGTTTATTTCTCAGCTGCAGTTTAAAAGTCTGCCTTTCTTTATAGGACGAATGAAAGTCTCTACCTCAGCAAATAAACTTTTAGACATCATCAATAAAATTAGCCTACAGGTCAAAACGAGGAGTCGGAGAATCGTCTCCTGATGGAGCAAAAGGATCAGTCACTGTAAAAATGTGTCCTTGTAATTAGAGAATTCTCTCTCTCTCTCTCTCTCTCTCTCTCTGTCTCTCTCTGTGTGTGTGTGGTGCTGTACCTTGGAGTAAATGGTGGCGTTGATCCAGGCCAACCTGCGGCTCAGGTGGTTGAGCTTCTCAGCAAACACCTTCTGGCTCTTTTGCAGCTCCTCCAGAATGTCTGCTCTCTGCACACAGCATGGTACGTTGTCCCTGAGTGTGTCATTTTACACATATGTGTAGCTGCCTGGGAAAGCCCTTCACATGGTGAAATTTTGATCTTGTCTACAGTATCCATCCATCCTTCCATCCATTTTTCATACCATTTATCCTACACAGGGTCACAGGGAGCCTGGAGCCTCTCCAAGGGAACTCGGGGTTCAGAGGCGGGGGGACACACTGAACGGGGTGCCAACCCATCGCAGGGCACAATCACACACACATTAACACACTACGGACAATTTGGAAATGCCAGTCAGCCCACAACGCATGTCTTTGGACTGCCGGAGGAAACCCGGGAGAAACCCAGAAAGCACGGGGAGAACATGCAAACTCCGTGCACACAGGGCAGAGGCAGGATTCAAACCCCCCCAATCCTGATGGTGTGAGGCAAACATGCTAACCACTAAGCCACTGTGACCCCCGTCTACTGTATGTAATTCTGTAAACTACAGACATTTCTGTACTGAAATAAATTTCTCCTCCCTGTCAAATCTACAACAGGGAATTCGAGGCTAAAATCATGCATTGTACATCCGGCTTGGTGGATTCCAGCTGACTGTAAATGCCTTACTCTTCCTGGACATCGGGCTATCTTCTCTTCTGTGTCTTTCAGGGCGACGGCGTACTCATGCACGTCATCCGACACGACCACCATCTGTGGGAGACACACACAAACACGGTCATCATTCCTGGGCTTTAAACATTCCTTAAATTCCTTTAATGCAAAATCATCAAGTCACTATAAGCAAGCCATCAGCAGAACTCTGGGCCATATAAACAGGCAGCGGTTCTGCAGCTGAAGTAATGTGCCAGAATGAAAAGGTCAAAGGGGTCACAGAAAGCAGATGAAAAGCAATACTAACACTAAATCCAGCAGATATTTACTGCATGGACGGAAAATAACAAGGTAATAAAAAAAAGATGTATCGCTTTGCTGCGCAGTCTAGTCGAGAGAAAAAAAAGGGGGAACAAAATGCCCGATAAAAGACACTTTTACTGATTTAAACTCTGAAATATTAAAACCTGACCTTCACTTTGGACTTTTCAGATATAAAACGTGCAGTGTGTCTAAAAACGGGGAAATAAAATGCTGCCTATTGGAAGTGTATTGGAATTCAGGAAGGAATCCAATCGTGTCTGAATCAAGTGCTTCCGCATAATGCTGCCTGATGATACCCTGGTGCTGATTTTTTGAAAGCAGTGCATGTTTATGAACCGGTGGCTTACATATCCCATAATAATCCTGTGCATCAGCAGTCTCTTGAAAAAATGGCACTGTTACTGCTGGAAGAACTCTGGCACTTCAGCACCATGGACAGCTCAAACCCACCATCAAGCAGCACAAAATACCGCCAAAGCGTCAAACCCGAAAAGAAGAGCTCATGTTTTATTGATCCGGATCCAATTATCAAACTTTTTCCAATTTTAGGTACACTTACCAATATCTCAGCTGATTATGTTTGGAGATTTGTGGGGACTGTGCTGACCCCAGCCTCTAGTCCACTAAATGCATGGAAAAATATGATCTAAGAGGCGTGCGCTGCTAAAAGAATTTTCGCACTCAGTGAAGCTTAACAATTAAGACTGAAAATTCAGACACAATTCAAGAAATCTGAATGATGTCAGGTAAGGAGAAAAGGAGCACAGTCAAGGTTCCAATTCAGCCCAAAGGTGTTCAGTGCGGTTGAGGTCAGGGCTCTGTGCAAGACACTCAAGTTCTACCACACCAACCTTGGCAAATCATGTCTTCATGGAGCTCGCTTTTGTGCACGGGGGCACTGTCATGCTGGAACAGGTTTGGGCCTCTTAGTTCCAGTGAAAGGAAATTGTAATACTACAGAGTACAAAGACATTTTATACAACACTGGGCTTCCAACAGTTTGGAGAAGACCCTCATATGGGTGTGAAAGTGAAGTATCCATAAATATAATATATGGATTAACACCTAATACCAATAATTAGCTTTTTCTTATTGTTAAAACAACTACTATCACCAAGTGCATATTTTAAAAATAAATAAATAAATAAATAAATAATCTAAAAGCTGTTAAAGTCATCCAGTTTAGAGCACTAGTTTTAGCCACACTAATCAATTTGTAAACACTTTAACCATGACAGATGGAAGGCATTCATAGCTGGTTTAGCAACTGCATGGTGGGCAATCAGCTTCCTTAAAGCACTCGTGTTAAATGACTCCCAGCATTATAAATGGCAGAAGAGCCCAGGCGATTTCTGTAGTACCCTAGAGAGTTAAGTGACTCAGTAATGCCAGGAAACATATTATCCATCAACGTGTATATGCTGTGACTCAAAACTTATTTTTTTAAATGACCAAATATGACGTAACTGCTGTGAACTTCTATACAAGTAGATAGCATAATGGCGACAATGTGTCGGATACGGATAACGTTAACGAGACGCGTCGTGTAAACGTCATCTTTAGCACATCCTTCCTTTTTAATAACACAATTTGATCAATTACATGTGGAGCGGTAATAATTTGCGAGCTACTACAGTTGGCACAGCTCAGTGAACTGATAAATTAATACATAAAATGAAAGCGAATTCCAAAATGGTGAACGCGAACCCAGCGTAAACACGTCCAACTGATACGCAACTTTAAAATGTCCTTTTCTTGTAACACATTTCATGCAGCACAAATATGCTGAATTAAGCCTCCCGTTGGGGTAAAACAACGCTCCCCCATGTCGACGGTGGTGGAGTTGTTTTTGTACGGCTCTGCTGAACGAAGCACTTCTCAGAGAGCAGGGATCGCATCCACCCTGCCGCAGAGTATGTCAGAGAAGACTACATAAAAGGCATCTCAAAGCTGCTCTCAGATCCTAATCTACTCTCGTTCGGGGAAAGGAATTACTCAGCCGGGTGTGTGTAGTGAAGTTTAATGCCAGTCTTACGGTCAGTGAGATTGAATGTCTCGACTGAAGATTCAATTAGAAACTTGGTCATCGTGTCAAGGCTGTAAAGTGCAGAGAACGTGTCTACAAGGGAGCACAGGCAGTAAAGCGCAGCCCTCTAGGACAACTCGTGTCTTTTATTTAGTCACAAACTATTTATTTCCATATTCAGAGAAATCATACTGATTGTTTTGCTGTTGCTTCATTGATAATGAAGAACATGTAGATGTTTCATCATGCTCAAGCTTGAATACCCTTATTCTAAAAAGATCAAACTTCAAAACATCAAACTATAAACCATTTCATGCGAGTTAAGGGGTTTTATAGATGTCTCTTCATTTCATTCCATGCATTCGTCCTGATGAATCACTTTATCCTGAGTCACTGTTTATCCAGAGCCTAGGGTTAGCCAATTCATCTACTGGGATGTTTTTAGCCCTTGGGAGGAAACTGCAGAACCCAGAAGAAACTCCAGACAAATGGTAACCTGAGATCTGGATCAAACCGTTTAGCTGTAAGGTGGCAACACTACCATGCACTGTATAGTTAGGGTTCATTTATTTACTTCTGGGGGATTTTTGGGTAAGCAAAGCTCACAGGAGCTGGACAAGATCGCTAGTTTGAATCCTAACGATGCCAAAGCCATCCGAGGAGCTTGAGTCAGTGATCAAACCGGGCACAAATGCACCACATCTCTATTGCTGCAATCCTTCGTACTTGGAAACCCCACCGCCAACATGGAAAAGTGCAACTGGACTATTCAATTCGAAATTCATTCACCTTACCCGAGTTCTTTGACATAAACACACATGGTGTCGCAAGCAAAAAAAATCAATAGTAAAGATATTTCCCTTTGCATCATTTCCTACTTCATAAAACATGATTTTTATTTGATAGAGATCGGTCACAATAAATACTTTAGTTGGACGATATTTTGTCCCAGAAATAATTGCGATAAATGATATTTTAAGATCATTTTACGCCACTGATATAATGATAATATAATAGCATAACAATGCAAGTACACCCTTTTAAAGAGCAGCGAATTTTTAATTCTTAAGAATATTCAGATACTGGAATTGAAATGTCAAAAAAGTAGCTTGTCTTCAGATGGAAATATCCTTTAAATTTAGTCGATATTTCATCATGTCATGTTTATTCATTTTACTTGGACTAAAATGGCATGGAATATTAGTCAGCGGCATTTTAGTTGATGAGAAAATGCAGAAATGAAACCAAATATTCACACATTTTTATATGAACTTAAACATGCATCACCAAAAACATGTGAAAACCTGATCTCCTGAAATTATACCATTACGATAAGTACAATATTGTAATACAAGATTATGAATTCTTCATGCTTTAGATATTCATCGTCTGCATTTTAGTGCAATGTTATGGAAAGAGTGACTTACCGTTCTAGCTAGTGCCTTACTTACGTTAATGTTCGCTTGTGCAGTCGTGTTATTTTGTGAAGAAGCGAGTTGTAATATTACATTTATGTTATGAGATTAATCGGACATTTAGACATGTGTATAGGATGTGTTTGGGTGAGTTAATTAACCCTACAGTTTCCTGTTCATTCACTGTTCAGCTTCAGCTCACGCAGCTCAATCCCCAACATTACTGACTACAACTGGATTATTCGAAACACTAGAAGTGTTCTTTCTAGTATTTCCTTCTTTGAAAAACATTGTGTGAGCACTGTTAATATCCTGCGTGTAATTTTTACAACAGTAGGTTTTAATTAAAATCAATGCTACTACTTGCTACGCATCTTAAATTCGAATGCACACAGTTTTTGCATTCGAAAGTGCATTTTTATCTTAAATTCGACGAGAGGACAGAAGCAGCGCGAACAGCGAAAAAGTTGATGACGTTCGTTCTTACGTAAACAAACACGGATGTAAACAAGATGGGCGATATCGAGGTCAGCAAAAAATTATCAAGTCATGTCCATATATCGTATTAGAACATAGCATAATCATCATGACAGGCCTAGATATGTAGCTTTTGTGTTATTAAAAAAGTGACTGAACTGCTTTGCAAGTTTATATTTGTGACGTAATTCCTTTGATTTCAGCCCAGTTTTACACATTTATACAAGCTAAGATGAACACAGCTGACTTACAGGATCGCTAATGCATGTACATCTTCTTTAAACAGTATGTGAATCAAATTTAGCGACTCACCATACTAATAAAACCATGCTCTGGGCATCCAGGTTTTAGATTGGAACTTGGGAACTAACGTTTTCCACAATATTAGTCCTGACCCTCATTCTAGCCTAGCTGTGAAATTTGCACACATCAAAGCATTTTTTTTTTTTAAATTCACATCCCATCAATATACATAAACAGTGGTGTGAAACATCAAGCCTCGAGAACCCCAAAGCAATGTGCAGGATGATACAGCATTTCCTCCATGATGTCTAGTGCACCAGCATTGTGCTCCAGGGAAAGTCTGAAATGCACTCTGGGATCTCACCTTGCCCAGCTGCTGGTGAACGCTCAGGTTGTACATCATCACGATTCCATCCAGGATCTCCAGCAGGGACTTCTCCGTGATTGGCTGCTCGGGCTCTTCCAACGGTCGCCCCAGCAACAGCCCATCGTTACCATGGCTTCCCTCGACTAGAGATGGAGGGGTGAAGGTACATAGGAGAGAGGGGGGAAAAAAAAGATGTTAGAGGAGTTTTTAAAAAGAAAAACAGATTATCCACCAGAAAAGGTTTCAAAAAAGTGGCACCTTTTTCTCTCAGGAAAGGTGATTTTTTTTTTTTTTTTCTTTCCAATCCTAGCCTAGCTAATTGGTTTCCCGCTGACTTCTTTTGTAGGGCTGGAAATTGCAGTGTACTGGAGGTGGACAGGGCTTTGTTATGCCCTATAGGGACTCAGGGGGTAATGTAAGCACCAGTGACATTAAGCCTTTATTATTATGCTGTGCTATCTTGATAAAAATAGACTTCTCTCAAGTGCAAAATGATACATGTATAAAGCTCAAGAGATGGCTTATGGTATTTGCAGACTGGGAACAATGAACACGACAGTCCTAAATTGTGTCTACCGTTCCTGTAGCAATTGTTCTAGGAAGCGTTAGATGTTTAAGCAACTCACTGTCCTCTTCTGTCCTCTGCTCCACAGGCAGAGTGCGCACTTTGACCTTTTCCGGGGGGGCCAAAGGTCGCCGTGGGGTCATGAGGCTGACCGCGGCCGTACTGAGAAAACGATTGGCTCTGCCCAGAGTGGGAGAACTCAGCCAGCTCGGCCTGGCCAAAGCTCCGCCCATCGCTGCTGCACCAGACGGCCTCTGAACACAAACACACACAAGCACAACTCCATAACGATTAGCCCCCTTAACAATGATGCGCAATAACTGTCCGAGTGGTCCGTTAGAGGACGAGGCACAGAGCAGTTTTGTAGCAAAGAACTGCAGTATGTAAAAAAAAAAAAAAAAATAGAACTATTTACATTTAAAAATGTGTTTAAATAAAAATAAATATACAATGCCCCCAATATGTGTAAGCTCAAAATATCTCTTCTTGCTTAGCATCATTATTTTACACAGTAATTTATGTATATGGCCAATATTTATACAGTTAACCATGTAATTGTAGGAATGATAGAGATCTTTTTTTCAAGCATTTTTAGAAGGAGTCTCCACTACCAGTGCTTTGTAACAGTCAGAGGCAAAGATGGTAAAGAGGTGTGGTTTTCTACCACAGGAAAGTCTTTAGGACAGAGGTCTTTGCATACCTGGTAACAGGACAAGATGGTTTTTTGGCTTATTAACTTCATGAAGGGGGAACAACTGTTTACAGCTGTTACAATGTAAGGAACTAACTCCAAAATGCCTAGAACATTAAATGTGACTATGAACAGATTAAAAAAAAATAATATTGTCTTACTCTTTAATACATAACACACACACACACACACACACATATACATATATATATATATATATATATATATATATATATATATATATATATATATATATATATATATATATACACACATATACATTATACAAGTTTCCTAAAATCGCACACCCTCGAGTGTTTTTTTTTCCCTTACACCTGGTCATGAAAAGGCAAAAGGACATATTTTAACAAAAACATATATAATTAAGCAGAGCCGAGTTATATGATATGAAGGAACAAACAATACGTCCAAAGACACAGAATATTTGAATGCTCCTTTTCTGCACCATTTTCCATTCACACGCATTCGCATAAGAGCTGAGAGGTGAAAGAGGCTTTACCTGAGCAGCTCCACTTTCATCATCCTCATCCAGATCGTCCATAGACGCAGCCTGGATCTCCGCAGGGTCGATAATGATGTTGGCTTTAGCCGCCAGGTCGTCTGCACAGATTAACACACACACACACACACACACACACACACACACACAAGCAGTATGTGACTGTTCTAGCTTTCTCAGCTTCATTAGAGGCATTACTTTCTCAATGAACAGAAGGTACAGCATTGGACACGCATTATATTCTGTCCCTTTAGGGAACCTGACAAAACAGTTGCACACCAAGACTTTATTAGTGGAAAAAAAATTCTAAATTCCCACACAACCATGTATTATTCATTGTGTTTGTTTGTGTATATGTGGAGCAAAATAAAATCAATACTCTGCATGTCATGCATCATTGTGCTTTTGAGAAGCGCCTTGGGAAAAATTGTGTACTACTTCTTTTTGGAGATGCCTTGTTGATTGAACAGTCTAGCCAATCTCTCAGCATTAAAAATGTATATTAAGAGTAATAAATATGCCTGCTTGAACAAACACAACAGTCCTTCTACATTCATTTCGGCCGCTATATGCTTGACAGTAATATTAATACGAAACCCAAACAGCATTAACAGCATTATGTAAATGTATGGGGATTTAAGTGCAGTACAGGTGAAGAGGGCGACCCGCAATCGTGACGATGCAACACAAAACTCCTACTGAAAGTCGACCAAGTTATGAGTAATGTTATATATGACTAAAATATACTGCAATCAGAAATGTGTCGATAATCGTTTATTTACATTTACATTGATTCATTTAGCAGACGCTTTTATCCAAAGGACTTAAAATTAGGAAATACAAGCAAAGCGATATATCAAGCAGAGAACAATACAAGTAGTGCTACCATGCAAGATTTATAATTGAGTTCAAAGTGTGCAGAGTAGTGTAAGAGCCAGAGTCAATTTTTTTTGTTTTTTTTAGGATAATGTGGGGTTGGCGTTTTAGGGGTTAATTAAGTGTTCACGGAAGAGGTGGGTCTTTAGCTGTTTTTTGAAGATAGTGAAAGATTCTGCGATCCGGATTGAGGTTGGAAGTTCATTCCACCACTGAGGAACAGTTAGTGTGAAGGTTCTGGAAAGGGACCTTGAGCCACGCTGAATAGGTACTACTAAGCGTCGGTCATTAACCCATCACAGATTACATGAGGGAACGTAGGCCTTCAGGAGAGAGTTGAGGTAGTGGGGTGCTGTTCCAGACAAGGTCTTGTACGTGAGCATCAAGGACTTGAATTTGATACGGGCGGTTACAGGAAGCCAGTGGAGGGAGATGAAGAGGGGTGTGACATGGGTCCTTTTGGCTGGTTGAAGGTGAGGCGTGCTGCTGTATACCGTATAGAGTTTATACCGTAATATTCAACCTACAAGATTCAATGAATGAATGGATGAACAAATAAAAATTGCATATAAAGTAAATACATTTAAATATAATAGAATTATTTTTTTAACTGATTAAAAAAAATTATAGAATTTAAAATATTTTTTTAATTGTAAAAAAAAAAAAAAACTTTACTTCAAATAAATAAAAAATTTAAGATAAACAAGAATGAAGTAGTATAAAGAAAAATGTATTATTACTAAAAATAAACTATATCAATTGTATTTAATCTCCAATCAGCTACATGTTACTTCTCCCAAAACCCATTCCCAAAAACTACTTCTCCTTTCCTCACGTAAACACATCCTTTTCTTATTATTGATTTTATTCAGTAATTACAGTGAAACTAAAGTTAATAATCGAGTTGTTTTCTCTGTGTGATTCTTTTGGTAATTGTTTTATGTCTAAAGTATACATTTTATGTATGTTGAAAGTCAGTGTTACAGACATACATTTACATTTATTCATTTAGCAGATGCTTTTTCTAAGTATGAATGTTGTCACATCTGTATCACAAATGAGTGCAACAATGAAAAAAAGAAATGCTTAATAATTGTAATTTTTTTTATCATTATAACATCATTAAATCACCCACTTTGCGAAAATGTTAAGTCATCTTTGGATACTGACGCTCATTACATTAGATAATGCCAGATCACACAACTGCGGGTCAGCAAGTTCAGAGTGGCGTGACTTTTCTTCTGAGAACATTTCCACTTATTTTAAAAGCACTTGTCTGCTGGCTACAGCTGCGTTCTGACCTATTTTGGCCACAAAAATAACCACCATATAACATTTCCTGCCTGTATCATCACCAAACCCTCTGTCAAGGCTGATGTGGTGTGATTTGCAAGCCCGAGGAGAAACTTGAATAATGTTTAATTTACCTGCACCATGTAAAAATCTTCATTACACCTGAGCAAGTGACCTCTCAGAGACCTTTGTTATGGCACCCGGCAATAAAATCTGTGCATGGGTAAGGGTTATAAATTAGAAGGGGATGTTTTCTTTATTGTTGGGTTGGTTTGCCAAGAAGTGTGGAACAACGAGGACTTGCGTGGTTGTAAATTCGGCCCCGAGCGAAGAAGCAGGCTGCATGTGCCAAGCTCATCTAGGAAGTAGTGGGATTGTCCATAAGGCTGGAGTTTATCTTGGGTTTATTTCATTGCTCACCTACAGGCTGAGAAGAGCTGAATTAAATCAAGAGATTTACACTGGGGGGCACGGGCAAATAGGACATTAAACTTAATGAAGAAAGTAAAAAGGTTAGCGAAGGAACATGGCAGCCCTCGATTCAAGCTCAAGCTGTTTTCATTACTTTGAGGCAACAGCAGTTTGGATAAAGTTGGAGGAATGAGAAACTACATAAGCTGGATCAAACTCAAATTATGTGTGGACCTAAACTCCATTTGATACCATCCATTTATCAACCCAAACTTTAAAACTCGATCTAATATAATGAGACCAATCGAGACAAGCGCATGCAGCCAAACCTGCAGAAGAAAACAGCCATCCATAACCATTATCATAAAAATCGCCAACGATCATGACAACGATGATGTGAAAGAATCGAAGCTGGCCTACAAACCAATCAGAGAAAATCACTACGACAAGATGCAGCGTGTGAAACACCACACTTCAGTCATTTAGGTGAATAAAAAGGGCACAAAGATTTGAAGGGGAAAAAAAGACAGAAAGAAAGGCCAGGATGAAGAAGAAGAAAAAAAACTTAAATACGAATCGATATCATCAAGCAGTGAGAGAGAGCGCAAAGTTCACGTTTCAGATGCCCTTCTGTTCGGCATATTACAGAAAATACACGTCAACTCCGAAACTATGAACAGAATGCAAATAGGCATTCAATCAGCTTTTCTCTGTCAAAATCATATTTAAGTGCCGAAAACAATGGAAACAATCAGAGGCACCTGAAAGAACTCAATCAGGAGACGACAGAGGCAAATTAGCTAGCCGGGAAAATCTGTTTATCCAAACGAGACACCGAAGAGACATCACGTAAGTAATCAAGAGTTTAATCAAGCATCAAAAAAAGTGGACGAATATTGGAAAACTGATGCACATGCTTATGCGTGTATTGTGAAGTATAGTAAATAAGAGGTTTAGTGATTGTTGAGCAATAATGCAACCATTTTTTGTTTTGAAGTATGCAAATGTGATAAAGGGTAAAAGTGTGCTTATATTTCTTGTTTTTCACACAGGACATATTTTCTAAAGTACACACTATTGGTCTTTTAATGACTTCATGATTTGTTTTTTTATTTAGCTCAGTTGGTTTCACATTTGGTGCTCTAAGTGTTCCTTGATTGGACAGGAATCGGATCGTCCGATTGGCTCTTTCGGTTCGTTCACAGACAGTTTTTCCTTTCCACATCATGCAAGTGCATTGTATTCGAAAGATATATATAATAAGCATGCTGATTTTACCGACAGGTGAATAAACAAACCACTTCTGACATTTCTATGCACGGTACTCAATTTAAAGGTGCATTAGGTAAGATCTGTCAATTTCTATCAAGATTAGGTCTTTAACAGTTAAGTAGATAGACAAGTAGGTCGATTAGACGTTTGAATAAATTTTTTTAAACTCCTTGAGCCTACCCCTCATTCCCATCCATGTTCACAAAGCTCCACTACCCCGGGACCCATGGTGGCGTGTAGAATAAAGTGTCTATTAAATGATTGACAGGACGCACATCCAAACATCATCAAGGATTCCGGACTGGGGTTAAAACTTTATAATTTATTATGTTTTACATATCAGGTTTGTTCCACAGTTATTCTTTGATTTTTCAGTATTACCACAAACACTTGGTACTTGGTATTCTAGGTATAACTTTGTGAATGTGGAATCATTTATTGGCCACCAAAGTTTGTTAAGAACTAGGAAGATGAAATAGTGGCCCATGGATCTGTATGTTTACTCTGGTCCCAATCCACACTCTAGTTAAGTTAGATTTAAATTGCAACAATTTCCCTGTCTCCTTGTTGTTTCGATCACTACAAGCATTGCCGTTTATTTTGGGTTCATGTCACGTGTTGCTGTTAGTCCTGTTTCCACTGTCTTATAGTTTCTCTATGTACTGTACTCCCTGCTGTTTCTGATTCTTGTCGCGAAATCTTATCGTGCATTTTTAACTTTAAGTGCGTGTTTTGGTTTTTTATTTCTTCGTTGTTCCGGTTATTTTTTTTTTATTCGTTCTTGTAGGATCGGGAATTACTCTTGTGTGATGTTGCCTACCTGTGTTTTCACTCATGCTAAAGACTATGAGAATGTAAGCAAGGAATCAGTACTGAAAAGCAGAACCCGAAATTATTTGTTGTTTTTTTTATATATATATTTATACTCCAAGAAGTTTTGTCTAAATGCACCTCTAAGGGGCACATCAATTCAAAAATTAGCAAAACTGTTCCTAACGTTTGAGCTGCTCATTATAAACTCAGTATTGCAAAAGAGGAAGTCAGCCATTTTGGATTTTAACAAAAACTTAGAATTTTTTTTGCTTTTATACCTAGAATCTTTGTGATATCTGAAACACTGCACCACTGTCAGTCCATGCTGAATAAAACCTGTCTCGGATTTTTGATATTCAGCACGGGTCATCCATAATGTAGAAACAAAACTGATCCTGAAGCAGGATGTGAAGCCATATCTCAACAGTGGACTGACATATTGCTGTCAAATTTAGTACATCTCAATGGCAACATGGAATGGAAGCAATGATGTCCCAATGGCTTCTGGTCTTCCTCTGTCACTAAAGAGTGAGGCCAGAAAGTGCTTGGCCCCATAATCGCTGCAACAATTTTATTTATTTGTTTGTTATTTTAAACAAAATATCAAAAAATACCAGTCACATGCTGTCCTTTCTTTCCCTGCCCACCGATATAACTTATATAACTATATAAAATCCCCACGGCATTATATTCAGACCTCTTCATAGCTGTTCTAACCTACCTTCTGGAAAATCAATGCCCATCTGCATTTGAGCCGTCCTAACCGACGTTGGCATACATCTCATCCCCATCAGCTTGCGAATTTTACGAGGTCACAAATCAAAACAGAGCAGCCTCGCTTCCTCCTGATGGCGGGTGAGCGAGGCCGACTCAGATTGCGCCGAATGATTGCGGGTATTGCGTGATGCCCTCGCTCTCCATTTGCTAATTAATCGACAGCTTTTCGATCCACATCACTTTGCTAGAAGTGGCAAGAAGATCGATAGGAAAGGGACAAAAAGTGCTGCAAAAGTTTCACAAGAAAATAAATGTAATGTGTGCCTCAGAGTGCTTCATTCTGTGTTATTGATTATCTGAAAAGTAGAGCTAAACTGCTCAAGTGCCTCAAAGCAACCATTTCAAGATTGGTCTACAACATAGACAAACAGAACAATCTTCTCAATTTCTTTTTTGAAATTATATTAAACCATGACACATATGGAAATACATCCAAATTATAAACAGGTATTATGTAGACTGACCAGGTTTCCCTCTCCATAATAAAAGAAAGCTCTGGGAGAGTGACCTAGGAATAGAGTTTGGTGATTAACTATGAGCTGATTTATTCCTCAGGCCATTCCTCATCCATCTGTATAAGGAATGGCCTGTTGCAAATTCAGGTTGTTCCATGCCTGAATATGTTTAAGTGAATGTTCCCTTCATTTTGGTCATGTCCTGTCTTTGAGCATCCATATTTGAAACATATTCACAATTGACAAACGTATCATTAGATCGCGATCCTGTAGTCAGCCTCTTTAGTGTAATACCAGAGGGTATTGACTTATCCAAGCGTATGTATCTCACCTTGCCAGGCATTTATAACTTCTGCATTAGAAAAATGATCAATGCCCAGATTTTTATTTACAATTCACGAGGTCTGTTGAGAAATTCTTTAATGTTTGGAGTATATTTACTTAATATGTAGAGGGTGTTGGTGCACTGTAGCTTTTATGTACCTTTCTGTTTTCTGTACAGTTCATTTAAGGCTTGTGGTATTTTTTGTGTGAGTGAATTATTCTTTTTTTTGGTGTTTTTTTTTTGTTTGTTTGTTTGTTTGTTTGTTTTGGGGTATTTTTGGGCAGGTATGTGTTCCTGCACTAATTTTATTTACTTGGGTTGTTATTTTTTCCTATTTTATCTTGTTTATACATGGTCACATTTTCAATAAACAATAAACTGACATAAAAAAAAATAATAATAAAAAAAACCTGGAACAGCCTAATTTATTACAGCACTTTTTTTTTTTTTTGCACTTCCTAAATCCTACTTATTTCCAGCATATCCTTCTAAACTAGGACTCGTGCTTAGGTGGGAAATGCTCATCAATTTCTCAACAATATCTTATTTCCTTTTTGCACAAAACGTATTGTTATCAATTTGATAGAACTAATGATGGATTGTGAACAGAGAGTTAATACTTAATACATATGCATCCTGCAAGCTAAGTGCATCCTCAAGACGAAGCAAAAAAGCAAAGAGATGCATCGCATTCCTCTGAAAAGGTCAATTTTATAGATGTGGAAGCCATTCAATGACTTGTACGCCACCAATGACTCGACAAATTAACCTTCATCTCCCCCTAGTGGATCATCAACTAATCAAGTTGAGTTGTTAAAGCCAGAGAAACTTCCCTACTGTATTTGTCTTTCCTCTTCTGAAAGATAAAGCACTGGCACGATGATGCAGCGTGACAGGAAGAAATCAAATTTAAGTTCCAAACCTTTCAGCGTTTTCTTGAGATGAGAGAGCAGTCCTCCGAGCCGCTGCAGGTCAAAGTAGTCCACCTTCCCGTTGTAGAAAAGCTGTGGGGGGACGTAGGCGTCTATCATGAACAAAATAAAGGAGAAGAAACATTACTCAAGCAGCGGAAAGCATAAAACTGATAAACAACATGGCAAACAACTTCTGGACTAAATTTGGACTTTTACAGCTTCGAAGATTAAACATTTCCACAGTACAATACATCACATTCAATTCAATTCATTTCAATTCAATTCAATATTGTTTGTATAGCGCTTTTTACAATAGACATTGCCTCAAAGCAGCTTTACAGAAATAATTACATTGTGAACTGCAATCTCAAGGAGCCGTTCAATATCGCTTACAATTTTCTATATATAGTTTCTCCATGTACAGTATATTTCCATTTATAGCATGACACTGGTGTTGATTCCTACGCCAACAAAACCAAAAAAAGCTGTCGACCTGGAAGACTTCATCGCCATTACAACTACATCATTTCATCCATCACCATTACAATGTGATGTATCAGCCAATCATGTGGCAGCAGTGCAATGCATAACAAATCATGCACATACAGGACAGGAGCCTCAGTTAATGTTCACATCAAATAGCAGAATGTGATTTCATTGACTTTGACTGTAGCATGGCTGTTGGTGCCAGACGAGCTCTGCGAGTGTTTTGGAAACTGGTGATCTCCTGAGATTTTCATGCACAACAGTTATTAGAGTTTACATAGAAAGGTGCACACAAAAAAAAGAAGGAAAAAAAAACATCCAGTGAGTGATGGTTCTGCAGATGGAAACACCCTGGTGATGAGCGAGGTCAGAGGAGAATGGGCAGATTTCTTGGAACTGGAAGGAAGTCTACGGTATATCACATGACCACTCATTCCAACCATCCTGAATAGAAAAGCAACACGTAAAACCTTGAAGGGGATGAGCTCCAATGTTCTGAGATACTTTTCTCCTCATAGTTGAAAAGATGAATTAGATAATTTACCACAGACTTCCTTTCAGGTGGAACCAGTCTGGCAATTCTTCTCTGATCAGCAGTTTCTGCAACATTATTGTTTCTATAGCAACAATTCAATCACAGGGACTTGAAAGATGGACTTGAATTCACAAGCAAATCTTTAGGGTTTTCAGTGAGGAGAAGTCTATTTGGCATCTAAAAACTTAGTTTCCAGTGTCAGCTCTTTATAAAAGTCTAACTTATTGATGTCACTAAGTTTTCAGACATAAAAGTCTTCAAAATGGAAAAGGAATTTCTTATGCATGATTGGGTAATGGTTCGGTTCTTAACTTAAGGAAACCTGAGCCACTTCTTAATGAAACTTGATGAGTTCCTGAAGCCCCACCATCTCTGTCTCAGTGGAAAAGGAGCATCAAAGTAAGTAAGTAAATAAGTAAGGCAGGAAGGTAGGATGAAAGGTCAGGAGATATAGCCTTAATAGGCGTCAAGTAGTATTGACCGAATGAATAGAAGCTTCCTCTCGACATCTCCACTTTCCGCTCATCTGTGTTTTACAGTGCTAAAACAGTAGCATAACTGAATTTGGCTTCCAACCCAACCATTATGGCCAAAGTGATGTAGAAGTGATGCCAGACCATAACAGAGTTTAACGCATGCAGAATGAGAATGTATGTGTGTGTGTGTGGGTGGGTTCACCTTCACTGCTAATGGCTCCTGGCCTCTTGCGTTTTCCTTCGTCCCAGTAGCCCCTGACTGCTGTTATGAGCCGATGCATGAAGCACACCATGTACTCCGGAGGGCACAACACCGTCGGGTTCTAATCAGAGATAGAGAAAGATTCATTTATATATACACACACACCACATCGCTGCGCATGACCCGTAACTCCATGAGCGGTTAATCGGAGTAGTAATACAGCATTTTTTCTTTCAGCTAAAAGTACTGAGATGAATTAGTTTAGGATTAAACCATATTAAAAACATTATGCTTCACAAACTGTGGACATTTTGGAATCGACTGCAAAACACTATTTTAGAAGCCTTGCACACGAGTGAATCACACACTAGTCAGCAAGTCCAACGCGGTTATTAGCCTACAGAGAGCAGATGTAGTGTTAAAAAAAAATTTAAAAAGTGACGCAGGAATGAGACACCACTGCTTTATATTCACTGCAAAAAAATGATTGCAACTGGAAACATATTGAATACTCATAGAAAACCATAATTGGAAAGATTATCTTAGAGGTGGAATATTCAAGTATCAAGTGTTCAAATGTTTATAGGCCATGGATAGAAATATGTCGTTTCTAAAATTCTAAATACAGTGCCTTACATAAGTACTTACTCCCTTCTCCTTGAACTTTCTCATATTTTGTAGTTACAACATGGAACTGAAATGAACTTTATTGAGATTATACTGAATGTCAAAAACGTATACAAAATCCAATAATACTGAAGTGAGGGAAAAATAATTACTTAATTATTTCATAATTACTTAACTTAATTGTAATTAAAAATTTTTTTATTTTTTTTTTTTTTTTTTTTTACACATGCACAAAAATTGCATAAATATTCATTCCCCAGCCCACCCCTGCTGTGAAACCATTAACTTCACTCTAGTGCAACCATGTTCCATCAAAGGTTGTATTAATTACTGTAATTGGGGTTTACCCCTGTGTGTCACATGATCTCAATATAAAAATACACCTGTTCCTGGAAAACCCCCGAGTTTGTTACCTTTAAAAAAAGGACGCAGTCCACCAAATGTCAGTAACCGGGTATTAGGAAGGAATTAGCCAGAGAAGTAAGTAGGTAAGTAAAATGTATTTGTATAGCACGTTTCACACAGCAACGCTGACCAAAGTGTTGAACAGAGTACAGAAAGTAAAATAGAAACAGAATTAGACCAAATAAAAGCAGACTATAGAAAAAAATCAATTTAAAAAATTTGTTTAAACAATTAAAAATTGGTAGAAGAGATAGAAGAGATATGTTTTAAGCCTATTTTTAAAAGTAGTAATAGAAGGTGCAAGGCGGATGTCCAGTGGCAGTTGATTCCATAGACGGGGGCAGCAACAGCAAAAGCTCCATCCCCCTTTGTTTTTAACGGGGAACGAGGGACATGCAAAAGAAACCTATCAGAAGAACTCAGACATCTGTTTGATGAATGTGGATTAAGAAGATCCACAAGATATGAAGCAGATTGATTATTAAGAGTTTTAAAAACAAACATCAGAACCTTAAACTGAATCCTAAAACGGACTGGGAGCCAGTGAAGCGATGCTAAAATTGGGGTGACACGATCAAACTTCTTTGCCCTGGTCAACAGCCTTGCAGCTGCATTCTGGACCATCTGAAGACGAGCCAGAGATGACAGAGGAAGACCCAAGTATAATGAATTACAGTAATCTAAGCAAGAAGTAATAAAAGCATGAATAACCTTCTCCAAATCCTGGAAAGACAAAAATGTTTTGAGTTTTGAAATAATCCGTAGTTGATAAAAACTAGTCTTAACAACCAAATTTATCTGCTTGGTTAAGCATAATTTTGACTCCAGAATGAAGCCAAGGTTCGGAACCTGGGAAGAAATTGAGGGAAAGTGTTTATGGAGCTTGTTAATGAGACCATCTCTCAATCTCAGGAGGCCAAAAACAATTATTTCAGTTTTGTCTTCATTAACCCTCTTACCCTCAAGTTCCCACAGTATTATGTCCCATAACCGTATATTCCCCAGAGAAACAGCACGCCAGCCCTGAGTTCCTGGGCCAAAATCAGCATTTTAATTTTAACATTTTTAGGCCTTGAAACAACTTATAATGATGTATTTGTGTAATATTACTTTGAAAATGAAGCAGTTCAGTGTTTTTACTAAACTTAGAGCACAATTCTTAATTAGAGAAATTATTAAAAATGCTCGCTAAAATCCTTCTACTCATTTAGAAGTACCACACGAGCATCAGCGTGGTCAATGCCTTTGAATAAATTCAAGTAAATAATAAATAAATAAATGCATTTTAGCACCTAAAGACAAGTTTCTGGTGATAATCAGACCAGCTGGTAGTGTTTTCACGAATGCACAGAAATGGTCCTGTTATGACTCCAGACCCCTGCAGTATCAGTCGCACTGGTTGATGCTGAAGATGAAGACGGATCAGGGTCTGAATCAGGAGAGTTTGCGTTTCTATCAGTTTCGGTTTCAACATCGCCTGAACTTTCACTGCTGTCACTATCTAGAATCCTCGCTCTCGCCTGTGTAACTGTGTATGTTTTCTTTTTTTACCACTGTTTTAGATGTACCTGTGTTCACTGTAGGTGTACCTTTAGCTGGAACACGATTAGCTTTTCGCTTTGGAATTTTTAGTTCACTTCTACTATTACACCAATATTCACGCTTGGACCAGCTTCGTCGTAATGCCGGCGTAATAACGTAATCACATCGTGACGTCATCAACCTTCCGGGTCAAAAAATAATAATTCAATAAGTAAGGAATCATAGCAGAGTAATGCCTTACGGGGATAACTTTTACACTGTAAATCCTCTATATCGGCCTTACGGGGATTTGGCATAGACGACCAAGCCGGTATGTCGTCCGTACTGGAATAGATCAAAGACGGGCAAGGCGGTTTTTCGGCCATACGGGGTAACAGGGTTAAGTCGGAGGAAATTATTTGTCAACCATTTTTTAATGTCATCCAGACAGTCCAACAATGGCTGAATGGAGTCACCAGCTTTCAAAGGAATGTACAACTGGGTGTCATCAGTATATAAATGAAAAGAGACATTGTGAGCCCTAATAATATTCCCCAACGGCCGCATATATAAATTAAAAAGAAGTGGGCCCAAAATGGAGCCTTGAGAAACACCACTAATAATAGGACTAGAAGAAGAGCAGAAATTACCCAACGCTACCGAGAATGACCTGTCCTTTAGATATGAGCTGAGCCATTGTAGGGCAGTGCCCTTGATACCAAACAGATGCTCTAAGCACCAGAGAAGTATGTAATGGTCTACAGTATCAAAGGAATCTGTAAGATCTAGTAGCATCAACACAGCATTTTTACCAGCATCCACTGTTAGTAAAATGTCATTGGACACTTTTAACAAAAGCAGACTCCGTGCTATGAAAAGCAGTGAAACCAGATTGTAAAGGTTCAAATAACATAGCTGAGTTTAAAAACAGGAGCAATTGAGATTGTACTACTTTCTCTAGCAGCTTTGACAGAAACAGTAGCTTAGAGACAGGCCGATAATTATTAAGGCAACCTTCATCCAAACCCTGTTTCTTAAGCAAAGGTTGAACAATACCATGCTTAAAACAATTTGGGACCACCCCTGCATCCAAAGAAGAATTTATCAACACTTGGATACTGGGGCCAATTTCAGAAAAGGTTGCTTTCATAAGTACAGCGGGAACAACATCAAGTGGCGTGGATGATATTTTCATCTGGTTAACCAGATCACACAGTTCCTTTAGAGAAACATGTTCAAATTGATCAAATGAAACCGGTAAAGCCAGTGAATTTGGGGACAGGTCTGATAAGTGCAAAGTGAAGGAAGAACGAATAGTAATTACTTTATCAGCAAAAAAATGTTTAACTTCTCACAAAGTTCAGCCGAGGGTTACCCATGGAATTGGCAACTCGGATTAATAATTGAATTTATCGTGGTGAATAAGATCTTTGGTCTATGACAGTGTGTAGCAATTAAGTCAGAGAAATACCTAGACCTAGCTGACTTTGCTGCACTCTGAAACTTAAACAAACAATCTTTAAAAATCTGGAAGGACACAGTTAACTGATCATGCTTCCATCTCCGCTCAGCTCTACGACAAGCCTGTCTGAGAGAACAAGTATTATCGTCGAGCCAGTAATAAGATTTACGATTTGGTTGCTTCAGCTTAAAAGGGGCAATGGAGTCTAAAATATTGGAGCAAAATGTATAAAATAAGGCAATCAAATCATCAGGGCCAGAAGAAGACTCTGCAGCACTCAAGATAGATGTTTCAAGAGCATTAGCTAGAAAACTTTCACTAAACTGAGAGGCAGTGAGTGAATTAATACAACGAGAATAATATCCTGAAGGCCTAGTCATAACGGCAGAGCTGGCAGCAGGGACATTAAAAACAATGGGGTGGTGATCAGAGAAGGAAGCATCTTCAATATTAACATCATCAACAGCAGTTCCATATGACAATATAAGGTCTAGTGTATGACCAAGGACATGAGTTGCCTGATTTATGTGTTGAATAAAACCAAAGGAATCCAAGATATTACAAAATTCAGTAACCAAGGGTCGACCAGGGCAGCAGACATGCACATTAAAATCACCCAATAATGACAAACGATCATACAACGGAAAAATAGAAGTTAAAAAAAAAAAAATCACAAAAATCACTAAAAAGGCATTGTCCAGGTTAGGTGGCCTATAGATCAAGCACAGAATAGCGTGGAAGAGGTCGACTCTAACACAACACTGTACCTCAAACGACAAGTAACTCCCAACAGAAACTCTCAGAATGTTCAGTGACTGTTTAAAAACCATAGCAACCCCACCACCCTTACCACAAGGCCTTGGAGTACTAATAAAACAACAGTTCGGTGGACAGAGTTCCTCGAAGACGGTTGACTCACCAGGACTAACCCAGGTCTCCGTCAGGAATAAAATATCCAGGTTATGTCTGGTAGAAAAGTCATTTAAAATGAAAGTTTTGTTGCACACGGACCGAGCGTTAACCAGGACCATCTTCATAGGAGACTGGGGTAGCGAGGTCCGATCCGGTGAAACGAATTCCAGTCGTCAGAGTTTTAAACAGTTCACTCTTCTCTGACGAATCCGTAATCGTGGAGGAGCAGAACAATTAGACGAATGTAGGAAGTCTGGGGAAATAGGCAGATGAAAAACATATCTGTAATCCCATGACCGTCGTGTCAAGTGGAGCCCTTCCAAGATTAAGGGAAACTCAATCGATTGTATGGAGGAAGCGATTGTCCGTCTGATTCTCACCCGAACACCAGCACGATTCCTTCTCTTCCTGCGGCGCTTTCTTAGAGGAGGAAAGCAGCGAGGTAGCCGGCGAGCGCACTCCACCGCGGGTCGGCTGGACGAGGATTGAAAACGAGAATACAGAGTAGGACAACATCGCAGATGAGCTCCCATATGGCTTCTGATGTTAAGCAAAGCTTGACGATTGCAGGTCAATACTGAATCTACATGATACCAGTGTGACACGATACACAGTAAAAACACAGACAAAACAGACAGAACAAACTGTAATAGACAGGAAAGAGAACAGAGACGGCATGCCGACAGGTACACTGGTGCCATCCTGGGGGGAAAAAAAAAAAAAAAAAAAAAACCGGGCCTGGTTGCAAGAAAAACTTCTCTTGGTTGCAAAAGAAGCAACCAAGAAGCCAAGAATAGCTCTAAATGAGCTGAAGAGATCCGCAGCTCAGATGAAAGAACCTCTTCACAGGACAACTATAGCCCAGACACATCTCAAACCTGAGCTTTAACGAAGAGTGGGCCGTAGGAAATCACATTTTCAGCTTGCCAAAAGACACGGTGGTTTGATGATGCTTGGCACAAAGCACTACATCTGGCAGAATCCCAACACGGCTCATCACCCTGTGAACACCATCCCTGTAGTGAAGCATGGTGGTAGCAGCATTATGTTGAGCGTTACCTTTGGCCTCATGGTTGCATCTGAAACATGTTTTGATAGCTCCTATGTATTCATGATGCTGATTGTTTAGGTATGTTCTCTAGCAAACTATGGAGCCTTCCAGGAACACGTCTATTTACAGGTGCATCTTCTAATTATATGACTTCCGACAGAGCCTGGTTATACCAGAGCTAATTTATTGATTTCATCATAACGGTTGAATGCTTATGCAATCAACTTTTAAGTTGTTTTTTTTTTTTATTTGTAAATAAATTTATGAACCCCCCACTTCAATATTATAGGCTATTTTGTGTAGATCATTACATTTCTGATAGTAGCACTACAAGATGTGGAAGTATCAAGGGGGTGACACTTACTTCTGCAAGGCACTGTTTTGAATGTGGTGTAAAAGGACAGCATGAGAGTAATATAGCAGGAAAAGCACCGAAATAGCTGGCTAGTGTACAAGCTCTGATAAACAATGCCTGAACAGACTCACCCTCTACCCCAATTTTTATATCCCTCCCCTACCCCAAAACTCATCATCACAGATCATTTGCTAAGACGTATACAGTGCACAAATGGACCAGTGTTCAATTACACCACAACACTGAGCTGCACATAATATAAGAAGAGACAAAAATCTTTCTTTTCTTTTTTTTTTTTTACTCCCCCAACATTTTAGAGAGACTGAATGAGTGCTTCTGTGGTGTCATACAAAATGGCATGAAATGTTTCCTCAGGACAGAAGCTCTTCACAGAGATGGAAGTAATAACTGAAATGTCAGGGTAAAAAAAATGGACTTGTAACTGTTTTGTCTTGTCGAAATCCACTTTGTAATCCATTTTGTTCAGAGTACTTTTGAAACACAATAAATGCTTCCCATTAGAGTTAAACTGGAGCTGCCTAAACTGGGATTACTAAGTAAGGATTATCAAGGATCTATTCCTTCTATACCACAGCAATCTGGCAATTTTTTAACCCATTATAGAATGACATGCTGCATGGATTCTTTGTTAATAGTAATAATCGTTACTATAATGTCCACAAAATATTTAGTTCCAACAGACCAAAGTGTGGAGAAAGAAAGGATCTGCTCATGATCCAAAACATACAAGCTCATCCGTGAAACATGGAGGAGGTAGTGTCATGGCTTGGGCTTGCATGGCTGCTTCTGGAACATTCTCACTAATCTTTATTGATCATGTAACTCATGATGTTTGCAGCAGAATGAATTCAGAAGTTTACAGGAATATTTTATCTGCCAATTTACAGCGAAATGCATCCAGATTAATCGGGAGGGCACTTTAACATGCAGCAAGACAATGATTCAAAACACACTGCAAACCCAACAAAGGACTTTATCAAGGAAGTTGGCCAAGTCTTTCACCAGACCTTAACCCAGTTGAGCAGCATTTCACTTCCTGAAGAGGAGACTGAAGGGAGAAACCCCCGAAACAAACAATAACTGAACAAGGCTGCGGTAAAAGCTTCACAAAAGACGAAACCGACAGTTCACGTCAGTGAGTCGCAGGCTTGATGCAGTTATTGTAAACAACGGCTATGCAACTAATTTACTTCAAGACTTATCTGTACCTATACTTTTGCTCACCTAAAATGGGTTGGTCTGATACAACACGTTCTATGTTTAATGTTGTTTAACACATCTAGATGTAAATACCAGGAAATAAAAGCTGAAATCCTAAACTCTCGTCTTATATCCATCTTAAGATCTCAAACCCAAATGTCTGGTGTATAGCACAAATAAATGAATGAATTGGCCTCGCCGTTCAAATAGCTTCGGACGGGACTGTATTTACTATGGCAAAGTGAAAACAGCGCTATTGGGTTGTACAGTTATTGTACCAGGGATTTTCTCAGAGCTCTTACCCCACGGTTGCTTGCGTTCTCCTGCAGGAATTTGCGGAATTTGTTGAGGAAAATGTATCGAGAAGCTTCGCCCTGCGGTGGAGACATGTGAACATAATTAAATACAGCAAGAAAAAAAACGGAAATGGACGTAAATGTGTCATGCCTCAATGTGATTAAAACATCCTCATTTCATAATGTCAGCAAGGAGTGAGACGATTAAACAAGGACAGAGGCGATTAAAGGAGGTCTGGGGCGATAAAACAAGGGTGCAGATGATGCCCCATAAAAATCGCAGCTGTGACTGCTGACGTCAGTGAAGTGTTATAAACACGGCCGCTCGGTTCACGTACCGTCCCTTTGTCCTTGTTATTTAGCATCAGCCTCAGGATCTGAACCTGCAGCTCCTCCACCACTGCACACACGCAAACACACACAGAAAGGGTGACACCAGTAAGGTATAAGAATAGTGATTTAAGCTTGCACTGAAAATAGAAAATATAAATAATAACTAATAATAATAATGTGAATCAGAAAAAGGATAAAAAAAAGAAAAAGTAGTAGTAATAATAATAATAATAATAATAATAATAATAATAATAATAATAGCCTTCTCATATAATTTAATTTGCAATATGTGCAAAAATCCCAAATTGAAATAAATAAAAAAAATATTGGCATAAAATGAATAAAAGGTAACAGGAATATTACTTGTTATGATTGGTCTAAGTGTGTTTAATACCCTCAATCCTCTTTTTGAGTCTCTGACATCCTCGCTCGTATGCTCGCCGTCTGAGTCTCTCCTCCGCGCTCTCATGTCTCGGGTCCTTTTCGTCCTTACCCTGCATACAGACCAAAAATTAAAGGGCACTAACATCTCAAGTGGCTTACAGTTAACAATTTCTACCATACATACATAAATCAAGAGTTCTACATGTCTAATGTAGAATGAGAAAGTTTGTTTTACAGCAGGATTTTTAAAAAAGGATGTAAGATTTTGGAGCACTTTAAGGCAACACGAAACCGTTTTCAGATGGGCTCATAAAGCTCTTACCCTTGTCTGAGAGCCGCCTAATGGTTTGAAAACTTGAAAAATCTCATTGCCACTTACCCCCAAAAAAACGATTGGCGGCTGACGTTTGCTTTTTTTTTAGTGTTGCACTAGAGCTGTGAAGAAGCTAACATACGTCAATCTTAGACGAAGTAATATACGTCAATCTTAAAACCTACAAATACCTAAAATATACAGTGCTGTGAAAAAGTATTTCCTCTCATCCTGATTTCTTCTGTTTTTCTGTATATCTCATATTACATATTGTTTCAGAAATAAAAACTAAATCTAAGATAAAACAAAGTCAACCTGAGTAAACACAAAATACAGTTTTTAAATGATAATGTTATTTATTGAAGCAAAAATACCAACTGAGCCTGTGTGAAAATGTATTTTCACCCAGACTAATTCCCCAAATCTATAAAACTGCATTCATAATTCAGCTGGACTAGACCTAACCAGGCCTGATTACTATGCCAAAGTTGAAAGAAATTCCAGAAAAGGAAGAAGGTGATTGAAATAAATCAATCCGGGAAGGGTTACAAAGCTATTTCAAAGGCTCTGGGACCCAAAGAACCACAGTGAGAGCCATTACCTCTAAATGGAAAAACTTGGCACTGTAGTGAACTCCTGTAGTAAAGGAGAATGTCCGGTGTTCAGTCCGTAAGTTGAAACTCAAGCGCAACTGTGCAGCAAGACAATTTTTTTGCTTCAATAAAATAAATATGAACTGTATTGTGTGTTTACTCAGGAATGGATTGGCATCCACAAACATCTTTCACAGAATGACACCACATTGGATTGTCCAAGTTGACCACTCCCATAACATTCCAACGTTCAGCTACATGGTTAGGTTTTGCTCATATTTAGAAATAACACCAAGTCCTTACTGTGTCCTTTCATTACTTGTTATCTAAACTGCAAAACTCCAGTGCAAAACTACGGTTGCTTTCACACTAGTGTTCCAATTGGCCTACTTTCCATCCTAAACAGTATTCGAGATTAGAATTAGTGTGTCCCAAATCGTAGTATGTTGAAAGGTACCCAGATGGTCTACTACTTCCGGTAGATTTTCAAACTCCTTGCATGATAATAATAAAACTCATTTATATAGTAAGCTAGGCTAGGTAGTGAGCCAATAGTAGCTAGGACTGGTAAGTGCCTTGGTTCAAAAATGTAATTAATTAAATAATTAATTAAAACCATGTGAAAGCACCCTTAAGAAGCAAAGAGGTGTTGGCTGATTGATTACATTTGGAAAAATAATGTAAAATTGTACATTTTTCACCAAATTATTCCTGTAAGCTATTCACTAGAAGCTGGGGAGTTCAAAGCTCAGAACTTTGCCCTTAAGCAAGGCCTTTAACCTTCAATTGGTCAGCTCTTTGCTTGGATTGTAACTCTACCTCACTGCATATGACTTACGATAAAATCATCTCTCTTGAATAAACAAAACAAATTAAACATATTACATAACCAAGCTGAATTCCCAAACAAAGGGTGAACAGCTTTATCTGTAAGTCCTCACCTCTTTGTCAAAGTGTGTTGGCCACCATGTGGTGGGGATGAGCTCCTCCAAACCGGCCTCCTTCACCCTTAGAGGAGTCTTGATGTAGAAAAACACCACGGAGCGCAGCACGTCGAATGTGACCATGTCAAGGAACTTTCAAAAATTTTGGCAAATGAAACAAGAAGGTCTGAGGAAGAACTTCCTGCTCATAATGTGCTTGGATTAAAATGTCTACACTTTCTGTAATAAATCAACTCACAAGTTAAGTTATGTTTAAGTTTTATCTACACTAACAACAGTGTAACTCTGAACTCAGAGTTACCTCATACTACTGTATACAACAGCTCTGTCGAATTCTCGATTTTGATTGGACAGAAGGTGTTGATTCATTTTCTTTAACTGTTTATATTAAATGTGCTCTTTGTACTATGTTATCATTTCTATAGTAACATTAATTCACAGATTACATTTTGGACATATAAGGTTAACTATAAATGGATGTAAAGGAGAATATGATATTCTGTAATATAACTGTAATAGTTTTACACACTGCTGGAGTATACGAGGAATAAAAACACTTTTATTGGAAAAGAATCAACCTGGGTGATAACAGTAACTCGGCTTCGCATCAGGCTGCATCCCACCATCCCATCACTGATTATTTTCCTATAACAGCACATCCCCAAGGGTTTTATTCCTTACATGAAAAGCATTTCAAGCCTCTATCAGATACATTTTTTTGTCTTCAGTGAAGCTTAGTTTTGTTTTCAACGTCTATGGTTTCACTGAATCCTTCATCCATACATATTACATTTGCTCCAGTTTGCTCTAGAGTTCTGCCTGCATTATCAGCTGACTTTTACGAATTATACTGTACTTTTTGGTCCTGGAAGGATATAATACATTGCTTAGGAGGTACTTTCTAGACTTCTCATGGCGTAAAATGGCAGTTGTCAAGCGCAGATAGTGAATCTAGAAGAAAACACATGAAATCATTTCAGAATTAAGTCCATTCAATATCACTGTAATTGGCTTGACAATGAGCAGGCTTATTAGACCACTTTTTTTTGATGGTGTACGTGAATCCTTTACTTTTACTCCGATTAATGTCCATTTCCAAGCAAGTTTTATATACATTATCATACTGTATTTCTGATAACAATGTTTAAAAAGTTATAAAGTAACTTAATTTCTTTACTGATTGATTATTGATTGGACCACTGATTGAATCTACTGATTAAATATGAATTGACTAATCTGACTCTTATTTCCCAATTTCATTGACAACAAAGAGTTTAACAGACAACACATTTGATAATGATAGTACTTATTTATTTTTAAGAATTTTAAAAATTTTAAGCTTCACCGTGATCACACAAGCACCTGCCAAACAAAATAAAACAAGGCAAAGCAAAACAAGGCAAAGCAAAACAAAGCAAGGTAAAGGAAAGAAATCCAAAGCAAAGAAAATCAAAGCAAAGCAAGGCAAAGCAAAGCAAAACAAAAATATTCAAGAAAGTAAAAAACAAAAAAAACAAAAAAGAAAAAGCAAAACAAAAACAAGATAAAAAAGCAAAAGAAAATAAAGTAAAATAAGGTAAAAAAAAAAAAAAATGCCTCAGATTTACAAAAAGATAGAAAATCTTAACAATTTTTTCCAATGATTCTGTCAGCAAGGGCAGAATAGTCCCCCCCCCCAGAGGGCTACTGTGTCTTACCTGGAAGCCAAGGTCAGGGATGATGGGTGAGAAACGGTACGCCCTGAGCAACGACATCATCAACTGCTTCAGGCACTCGTTAACCTCAAAGTCCTGCCAGAGGAATGAAGACACAAAGAAACCACAATAAGCAAACGTCAATGAAAATGAGTATGAATGATTTCTCACGGATTTTACATCCGCTTGTTTTCATGCCGATCAGAGTTCTGAAATAGTCTCAATATGTCTACATTTTACACTTATTTGATCATTTCAAATGACGTGAGACTCCTAGACAGGTACAACACACACTCATCACCTCCATGAGCAACCAGAAGAGCTCAAGCAGCTGCTGGATTAGCGGATGTTCATCCACAGAGCCGCCGCCCTCCAGAATACCCAGCAGGAAGCTCATCAGGACGTCTTCTACCAGGTACACTTTACACTGCAGCAAACACATATTATGCACCTTGTTTGTGCCAATAATGCAAAAGTATTAAGTAATTCAACTTAAGAAGATGTGATATATTGAGAGACCTACAGTACTAACCATGAGAGGAGCAAAGTAATTGAAGATATGTGCGAGCGTGACCAGGACAGTGGGCTCTCCTTGAAGCTGCCAGGATACCATGTCCCTCTCAATGAGCTTCTCCTCCTTATAAGAAAGCAATAAACCTTTTTATGTATAAAAAGATGAAGCCTTCTCGGAGTACTCAGTTATAATTAACCTCATGTTCTGTTTACAACAATGGTTTAAAATGGAGTTTTCACAGCCACCTTAAATCTCTAAGAATCTTGTAAAACCCACTGTATTTTCTCCTTGTGAGATTTAACAATCTTGAGAAAAAGGAAAACTATCAAGTTTAAGTAAACCATGAACTGAAGCTTCCTTTTAGGCCTTTGCAACTTTCCATACGTATTGAATTTGTATCTTGCTATAAATTGGCAAATATAGGTAATGTTTCCTTTTTCTCCATTCAAAAGAAATTGGGATTGCAAAGTTTTGCTCTTGACAGTAAGAGGTTAATGAAGAATGGTATGAACGTCAGTTCTACCTGTGTGTCTATGCCAGTAGACATCACATTCTTCATGTATCCCAGCAGCCTCTTGGCTTTGAAGAGGTCAGCAGTTGGAGGGTCCTGAAGGGGATGATAGCCTTCCACAGGATACGTGAAGGAGCAGAAAGTTAAGGAACCTCCTCTTAAAGCAAGACAGTTTATGAAATGTCATATAAAAGCCTTTACATCCATTGTGACTTAGAGAATTTTTAAGAATTCTTCACCTAATAGCACTGCACACAAGTGCCTGCCAAACAAAACAAAACAAGCAAAGCAAAAACAATCAAAACAAAGCAAAGCTAAACAAAGTAAAACAAAAGAAAGGCAAAGCAAAACAAAGCAAAGTGAAACAAAAAGTAAAACAAAACAAAGCAAAACAAAGTAATGTGAAACAAAAAGTAAAACAAAGCAAAACAAATGAAAACAAAAAGCAAGGCAAAGCAAAGCAAAACAAAGCAGAGTGAAACAAAGCAAGGCATTGTGGCTTAAGAGGTCAGGCAAAATCCCATTCAGGCACAGAGATGAACAGTTGAGGGTAAAAGGCTTTTCTCAAGAGCTCAATAGGATTTGAACTTTCAATCTGTTGGCTTCTGAGGTGCTCAAATATAAGAAAATAATAACAGCAGACAACAAACAGCGAGAAGAAAAAAGGATATCTGAGTGGGCGGCTGCCGAAGTTAAAGGCCACAGACTCTTTGAATGAAAGACTGATAGCGGGGAAGTAGGCGATCCCTGGACCCATTTTGATATTACTGAAAGCCGTACCAAGGGACTGTCCATTCCTGAGAAATAAAACACAGAAACAAACGTGAATACAGACTCATGGAATTGATCAAATAACCGATATATTCAAACAGGGCTGGGTGATATGACAAATATAATATTGAGATCATGATAAATAGATGGAATAACTGTAGATATCTTGTTTATTTATTTAAAGATGAGTACAGTGAGTGGAAGTCAGTTTTAAAAAGTTAAATAAAAAGAATAAATAAATACATTTTAAACAATTAAAATATAGATTTTTTTTCTGTCTCTTAACTACACAAATGTATTTATTAATAAGAAACAAACTATTATTATTATTATTAATATTATTATTACTATTATTATTATAATTATTTATAACATTTTTAATCCAACATTTCTGAGAGTTTGTGTTGAAACCTATATACAGTAAGACCCTCTTATCTGCGAGGGATAGGTTCCAAGTCCCCCAGCGGATGCCTGAAACCATGGATAGTAGCGAACACTATATACTGTGCATATCTATAAGAAAGTTTACTTTATAAATTAGATACAATAAGACATTAACAACAATAACTAATGATAAAACAGAGCATTAATAATAATGAAAGTTAATAAAAGTGGATACGCTGGACAAAGAGATGGTTAACGTCCCCGGTGGGACTGCACGAGGTTTCATCACGTTGCTCAGAACGGCGTGCAATTTAACATTTTATGAATGTTTACTGTATTTCTGGAATGTTCTATTTCATTATTTTGGACTGCAGTCAACCGAGGTTAAGTGAAACTGTGGTAACTGAAACAGTGGATGCAGGGGTTTTATTGTATACTGATATTTATTGTGCATCATAAACATGTTTTCGAGAATCATAACACGATATTTTTGTCAGCCCGAATTGTCCACCCAAATGTTCGAATGAGTTCAAATGTTTCACTCAGTTTCAAATCCAGAATAAAGATTGACAGCAACATCAATAATATAATACTAATTTAATTTCAATATCACATGTAAGTAATGAGATTAGGGATGTACAATAATAGCTACAATATTAATCACAGTATTATGTGCGAAAACACAAAATAGTTGTTAATCACACTTTTTATTTTACTTATTTTAAATAAACAAAAAGCAACATTTATCCACAGTATTCACAACTCTATTTAATATTCCTTCACATTAAAATCTAACATTTAAAATATTTCATGCATACTAAATGTATTAAATAATAAATATTAATGTTTGTGACTATCTTGTTCCACCCACTTTACTACAGGGTAATTTGCATAACACGTAAAAAATTGGCGTTCGAGGAAAAATCACAGTGAAATGTACAGAATTAGATCACTTACAAACAAAAAGTAATTGTTCCTTCGTCAAGGTCTATCATGCAGCTAACAATGTCCCCTGCAGCCCATGACTAGAGGAAAAAGAAACATTTTTGAGAGCAGTCCAGATAGACATTTACAATCATGGAGAAACAGTGTGTAACCAATCAGCTAGCTCCATGGAGCAGTGCGTGTTCTCACTTTGCCATAGTTGGTGGTTGTCACGTTCCACTTTCTGACCCGATTACCATCGTACGCATACGAGTCCGGAGTATCTCCAACTCCCTCCTAAAGAAAGAGTTTAAAATGTACACATGACTTCAAGATCAGAATAAAAACAGAAATTGCACGGCACTGAAATTCAGCTTTAAACGTCAACACACACACATACACACACACACCTCCTGGTTGAATCTGCAGTTCAGTGTGCACCATCCTATCTGCATCAAACCTTGCGATGAGATCAGCACCTCGTACATCCATTTCCCTGAAAGTGTTCAACCAATACTGATTTAAACCCAAACAAAACATATATACTCCCCATACAAAAACAAAGCTTTACACAAATGTAAGCTGCTGCAATAGTGGGAGTGTAATGTTATAATTACCTTTGAATACACAGGTTGCAGCCCTTATTGAACTGAAATTGCTATGGCCAATGACCTTGAGTCCAAAAAAAAAAAGCGAAAGATTGTTAAAATGATATCTAGAAAACGTCATGTACCTAGTACGGCATTCAGCTATAACTATAAACCTAGTACATTTACAATCCTGTGATGTCATCAAAGTAATATCAAATGCTTCTTACTCCTAAAAGATCATCATCTACAAATAAGAGGCCTTCGAATCCACTGGTGTGGTCCAGGACAACGGTAGAGGGTCCGAGTCGCCCGTCTGCGTGATCTGTAGACAAAAACATGGCGAATAAAAAAAAAATCAAAGCAAAAATGTCGGAATGTGTAAACGAGTCAAATTGCCCCCCCCCCCCCCCCCCAAAAAAAAAAAAAAAAAAACAGCGTAAAGCTACAGTAAAATTTCTTTGTCCATTTTGTAATACCACAGAAAACCTACATTATTATAAACTTTACAGTAGAACATGTTTACCGAAACGTTTACCTGAAGCAGCAAAGAAACCTCGTGTGGCTACTTATCCCAAGTTTAATTTCAGAATCCCACATTTTTATTTTAAAAAAGCGCAACCCTTACCATTAGAAAAGGGAAAATGCAACAAGTTTAAATTTTTTGAATGCAACTTATTTAGATGTAAAGCTAGGCAATGCTAGGTGATGATATTCTAGCTAAGTAGCTAACGTTTGCTCAGTCACTCCAGGAGTTTGCCATTGCAGAAATTAACGCAAAAATCACTGAAACGCTGTGATATTCGGAGGAGCTTCCCATTTTTCAAAATTACCGCAGATTTGGGCCGAGACGCATCATGTGACATCATCTCAACGCGCATTCAGTCAAAGCCCTCTTCGAGTCACGTGCGTCGAACGTGTGTACAGCAAACATCACTGCGAAATATTTTTTTGCAACTGCAATTTCGCCAATTCAAGGAGTTTTCCGCAAAAAAATAAATAATTTTTTTTTTAAAAAGCACAAAATCAAGCGTTTGTGCCTGCAACAAACGAAAATTCTGCGAAATCCTGTATGGACTGATTCTGTTTTGTGATAACTATTATTTCCACTGACCATGTTTATCCCATCAGTACAGATCATTCTTTCATTTATAAGCATGTCAGGAAGAATATATTGACTTGGTTTAGTGACTCAACAATAAATGTATGCTCATATGGAATAAATCAGCATCGAACCACACTAGGGATAAAGTACTGACACATACTACTGTATAATAGATGAGAAGTGACTCAATCTGACCTGGGCTGTCCTCAGCAGGCTCATCCTCGGACAGCAGCTTCTCCAGGTGAGCGCCGAGATCCTGGAATGTCAAGGGTTTTCTGCAAACACGAGAAAAGCCATCAGGATCGGACAGCCACTCAGTGATTGTAGCCCATCTGTTGCTAACAGAGCTGAACAATATGATATCAATATCATGATCAATTATGTCACATTACATGCATGTGAGATTCTAATATCTGTACTCTCTGACGTGTTTTCTTTCCTTATACTACAACAATTTCCCAAAACAAACCGTTTTTTACATTTATTAAATAACAACAAATCATACTTTTATCAGTTTACACCGATCAACCGTAAGACTAAAGCCACCTGCCTAATATTACGTGCTGCTAAATCACCCCTGACCCGTCGAGGCATGCTCGTTTGCGATCTGGGGAAATTGGAGGTCAAGTCAACATTTTGAACTCTTTGTCATGTTCCTCAAACCATTACTGAATAATTTTTGCAGTGTGGCAGGGCACATTATCCTGCTGAAAGATGCCAGTGCTGTTAGGGAACACCGTTGCCATGAAGGGGTGTACTTAGTCTGCAGCAATGTCTAGGTAGGTGTTATGTGTCAAAGTAACATCCAAATGAATGCCAGGACTGAAGGTTTCTCAGCAGAAAATTTTCCAGAACATCACATTGTCTCCACCGGTTTGCCGTCTTCCCATAGCGCATCCTGGTGCCATCTCGTCCCCAGGTAAGCGACACACACACCCAGCCTCCACATGATGTAAAAGAAAACGTGATTCATCAGACCAGGCCACCTTCTTCCACTGCTCCATGGTCCAGTTCTTATGTTCACGCTTTGGGTGGTAGACAGGGGATAGCATGGGGACTCTGACCAGTCTACAGCTACACAGTCGCTTACACAGCAAGCTGACACCTTTCCATCACTGCCTGTCACCGGTTCACCAGTTATCCTTTCTTGAATAGGTACTAACCACTACATACCAGGAACACCCCACATGACCTGCCGCTTCAGAGATGCTCTGACCGAGTCGTCCAGCCATCACATTTTGCCCATGTCAAAGTCGGTCAGATCCTTACGCTTGCCCATTTTTCCTCCTTCCAACACATCACCTACAAGAACTGACTGTTTACACACCTTCACACGTGCCACTGTAACAAGATAATCAATGTTATTCACTTCACCTGTCAGTGGTTTTAATGTTACGGCTGATCGATGTACACTGTAGTTACATTTACTGATTTGGAACATCTGCAAAGCAACTTAGTTCCCGTCATTGTTAATGCTACAGCCGCTATACATGGTCACGCCCACAGTTACTTATTCTCACTAAGTGACGTAATAAGACCAAAAATATGATGGTTCTTCAACATCCCTCATTCTTAGACTCTCATGGTGGAAAACTTTCCCACTGACATTGGAGACACCTTCCATACACATCCTTACAGAATACTTCACGATATTGGTTTTATATCAGAAAACCAGGAATGCCAGATGCACCCTTTATTACTGCATGCACTTGGAGGAGAGCTGTTCTTAAACCTAAAGTGAGCGATATTTATGATTTGTAGGTTAAATCGTGTTTGTACCAAATGCTGCACTATACAGGACAGAACGTTTTCATCGTCATAACCAGCACCGAGTAACACACTGGCCAAATAGAGATCTGCAGATTGTTGCGGAATCAGGTGCAGTGACTTCACACAACTAAGCCATGTCTATTTCTGATGGTCAGCTTTCTCCAAGTTCCCATCATGCTCTATCTATAGAGCCACAACGGTAACCTGAGTCCTGCGTTGGACTCAGAACGAGACCCCCGTGCCAAATTACACTCTACCAGCATTTATCATGTCTCTGAGGATCTGAGGTCTGATGATCCTATAGTCTATGAAACAGAAGTAGAGGAAATCTTTAATCTAAATGATCTTACTCTACAACGAAGGTGTGCGTACACTACTGTTACTATATGGCCCTCATTTATGAACCTTTCATTATTCATATTCCTATACAAATTCACATCAGATTTGCAAATGTTTTGGTTACACTGATTGTTCTATATACTCATGTGTTAATTGTGACAAATATCATTCAGCTGTAAATTAGCAAATACCATCAAAACCCCATAAAAGGCAAAGAGCTGAAAATGACAAAATGGCGACTAATCACATCATTGAAAGAGCACCTCATAATCACGGCATGTGATAAAGCTTCCAGCAATGCAGCTCAGCCACTGCAGCACATCAGCAATGATAGACAAGCACAATACTACCGTCGTTGCTTTCGTCAGAATTTTCTAGCTAGTCTTATTTGTCTTCAATTCTAAATTTTTTTCCAAGTCATTGAAATGTTAATTCCATATTTACATTAAATTCATGTGTGCTATTATATATATATATATATACACATACATATATAAAATGTGTGTACATGTATGTATATGTATATATAAGTGATTGAAAATTGAACATCTGTAATCTGTGTATATAACGGCAGTAACTCACCACTAATGATACGACTGGAAGCCGATCAGTCGAGGTTCGTGTTAGTGAGTCTACTTATACGTAAATTTACACAAACTCAGGAGGTCTCATAAAATATTAACTTTTCCAGACTAACAAGATTTTTATAAATACCCATTTTTTGTTTAAATGCTCCTAATGCTTTGCAAAGTAATCGGTTTGTATCCACTTTGATTAATCAGACCCAATATTTGCAAATTTATACAAACTCAGGAGCGCTAATTGGATACAATTTTTTTTCCAAACAGGATGTTCATAAATACCAGTTTTTTTTTGGGTGTGCCCTCCTAGATAAACGTTTATGAATACATTTCTTCATATCAAGTTTGATAAACAAATGGATAGATGGATGGATGTATTAATAAATGAACGAACAACTTCTCTTAACCAGAAATCTGAAAGAAACTTTTCTAACCTGTAGGTCGCCGATGCTGGAGCCTGTTTACTGGAAGCAGGAAAGACTTGGTGCAGGTAGTCACTCAACAACTTCTCATTCACAATACCTGAAAAAAAGAAAAAAAAAAGCACAAGTTAAGTGTAATCATGATGTTAATGCAATACACTACAGATGAACATGTTCATTTTTGCCAGCAAATTGCAGATACTCTTACCAGTGTTTTTTGTATTGGAACATTTCCAAAAGTTTACACTGATTTCTGCAAATGAGGCTTTGTCTAATTAAATATCCATCCATCCATTCTCCGTACCGATTATCCTACACATGGTCATGGGGAACCTGGAGCCTATCCCAAGGAATTCGGGGCACAAGGCGGGGAACTCCCTGGACGGGGACCCAACCCATCACAGCGCACGATCACACACACATACATTCACACACTACAGACTACAGACAATTTCAGAGATGTCAATCAGCCTACAATGCATGTTTATGGACTGGGGGAGGAAACTGGAGTACCCGGAGGAAACCCCCGAAGCATGCAAACTCCACGCACACAGGGCGGGGCAGGATTCAACCCCCCCAACCCTGGAGGTGCCCACCTTAAATATGCATACATTTACATAAATTAATCAAACCAAAACCCAGTTATTTGAAAAGCTGATGTGGGGTGTTAGCAAACTAAGCTCTAATGAAGAAATGCAGTAAATGCAGTAAAAATAGAAGCATTTCAGTTTTCACCTGATGGCGCATGGATACTAGAAAACACATGTAAAATAACCGGAACTACTTTTTTCTACTGTTTTGCTTCAGTGTGGGAAAATTGGAGAGAGGGGGGGGGGGGGGGGGGGGGGGATCTCCATAAGAAAAGCTTTGGTAAGACTTTATCTCATGTTTGTCTAATCCTGAGACTTTTACTGCTATCTTTTTGATTTTATATTATGTACTTGGTCATTTGAAAACATTTTTGACAGAATTTTTAATAATATTTGAATATAAGCGAGTTAAGACTTTAAGTCTTCTATTTCTACTTTTCTAGTTTTTTCCTCAATACTTAAAACTATTGCTCCTGGTAATCACACATACATTACAAATGTTTTGGACAACGATTAGGTTTAACGATCTTGTAGTATTCCTTTAACCACTGTCTACGTCTGGTCCTAATCTTTTTTTTATACTACTATGCCGTATCCATTGTGTTGAGTGTGATGTGATACATTTTCACTAGATAAACATAAATAAATAAATAAAAACGGATGCAAGTGTGATAAAATACTGTTACTATACAAAATATATCACTACATGATGATGAGTTCTCGCAATTATCCGAGTGAATCGTTCTTACCTGTGGCTTTGGGTTTGTCTGTATCTGATGCCAGGCGATAATTTCGTCGGGTCAGGGCTGTACCGCCCCCCTTTGAACTCATACTGCCACGTTAAAACGGACCTCAGTACTGAGGAAAATCAACACAAAACACCGGACACACAAACAGTGCAAAGTATTACACAAAATGTAATACTTACATAAGAAACTAAACAAGTGATAATAATTCAGCTACAGAGCAATCAGGCTATGTGATAAGAAAGTTTAACAATGCATGGTATTATGCATTTTGATGCAGATGAAGGACTGGAAATGACCTCAATTAAAAGTTCGGCAAGAATGCAGAACATTCTATTTTTAAAAAATTATTTAAAATTTTAAATAAAATCTGTATTTCTTGTACAGTTATTCCCAAACAAATGCCTTTTCATATTAACAACATTAGAAGATGAGTACAGACATTATATCTATGGATGTGTGTAATTTTAGCTGTTGTTATTATTTTCAACAATTAAAAATGATGTGCATTTTATTTATTCACCTGAACTACACTTTTAATACAATACCACCACACGGCACACATTCTTGAAAGCACAAAGCAGCTGGAACACATCAGCTAGTTTACATTATGCACAGTGTGTATAGCTATACTACAATATACCAGTCTTCTGACCAAAATGAATTATTCATTATTAACATTATCTTTAATTCAGCTTTCAGATCTTTTCGACGGGCTCTAAAGATCGTTTCACTGTGGTTTTATTGAAATTGCTGCTAGTCATCCGGATTAAATCTCACCTTAAACCCCAAAACATGTTTACAGCTTGTTTATGTTTCATTACCAAATCAGTATCAGCCAACACTCGCTTGTTATTGTCCCACCCGCATTCCGACACCTGCGCTATGACTGGATAGCGACATCCCGCCTTCTGCGCCCTGATTGGCTAGAGTCGCTGTACACGCTTCAGAATGGTAAGGAGTCCGAATTATTAGCCAATCACAGCGCAGGAGCGGGACTCCTTACAAAACGATTGGGAAAATAAGTCATACAGGCTCGAGTAGCAAAGCTTCAGTAATCCACACTGCGCGTTAGCTTAGCAGCGGCTAATGATGTAGCGCGATTGTGCAACAAATCGGATAATGCAGTGAATTGAATTCGGATGTGAGCAAATTAACCGACAAGAGAGACCTCGAGCTCGCGCGTGCATTATCAGTTCAGGAGGGGAGGAGGGGGGCTAAAATAATTTGACAGTGACAGCCGCAGAAGCTCTGCCCACTTACATTTAAATAAGAAAGCAGAAATAAAGACACGAACCGGGCTGAAATAACACTGAGTCTCCGTCTGAATTATCCGACACTGTTGTTATTTCTCCACAGTTCAATGCTGCGCTACCTGTTTCGGTTACAGGACTCCCCCCTCTTTGAATTTTGCCAAGAGTCGCTTTCACTGCTGGATAAACGAGTCAAACTACGGAGCGCCGACAGGGTCATATTACTGACGCGCTCAGAAATGCCGAATTTCCGAAACGCGTTTCTGATACTTGTGTGTTTCATGGGAAAATCCACCCTGAACAACTAATCTTATAATTAATATATCATCTTCAATACCTTCCAAGACGAATTCTGTAATGAAATTCTGAGTTGACTTTTTTTTTTGTTTAAGCTTGTTAAAGTCCTCATAAAATCAAAAGTGAAGGCTTTTAGTACGAATATGTTTTAAGATTATTTTAATGCATTAAGGTTATTTTAATGTATGGTTAGAGCCATATCTCCCTGCACCTCTCGCCTGGTGTCCCACTGACGCTAAGCAGGGAGACGTCCTGGGGAAAACTAAGGTTGCTGCTGGAGGTAGTATTAGTGAGGCCAGCAGAGGGCGCTCACCCTGTGGTCGGTGTGGGATTTAATTCCCCAGTATAGTCACGGGAACGCTATACAGCTCAACGATTTTGAATCAAAGTATTTGTCTCCCCTCTTCACGGTTGGATTTCTCATGAAAATTATGCTGAATGTTACTGGAAAATATTGGCTAGTGACCAGTGCTATTAAACACCATTGCAGCTGCACTAACAATGTCCTCTTGTGACGTCGGCACAGTAAGCAACCGCTAACTTCTCACAGGAATGACAAAAAATATAGCACCAACCAACAAATTAGCACCATTTTCACTAAAAACATCACAAATATTTCAATATACAGTCCCGTCCGAAACTAGGACAATTCATTGTTTTTGCTGTGGACTGAAGACATTTGGGTTTGAGATCAAAAGATGAATATGAGAAGAGCATTTAGAATTTTCAGCTTTTCTTTCCTGGTATTTATATGTAGATGGTGTGTCCTGTTAGATTGACTGTTCAAACAGTAACTAGCTCTGAAAATCTCCTCTTGGTTTTAGCCTTCAGTTTCAGCTGTGAAGACTGCATTTGTTGTTAAAAAGGATAAGCCAACATGAAGATCCGACAGCTGTTTATGGGAGAAAAGCAAGTCTGTAAACATATTTAATGTATTCCAGGGTGCAGTTCTCCTTTAACAGGAAACAGCTATTTAAAAGCATGACCTGAATCAATTGTTTACATCATGTTTTAGTTACACGGTAATAAAATATGAGATGAAAGGGGGTCCGCTGGAAAAATTCTCACATTGGGTAGAAGCCCCCAGCTGGACGTAAGGTAGAGAAATGTGAAGAACAAAAAACTAGTGGATAAAAATTAATCAAACCATGTGAATTTTACTGGTGTAAATTAGATCTCAGCTTGTGTGAAGACTGAATTTATTATTTTTATTTTTGCTTCGCTTTCATTTTCATTTCAGGTTTTACTTCCATCCATCCATCCATCCATCCATCCATCTTCTATACTGCTTAATCCTTTTCAGGGTCACGGGGAAACCTGGAGCCTATCCCAGGGAGTAGGTTTTACTTGTTTATGCAAAAGTTCAGGGACAACACTGAAAATAAACTGTAATTTAATCCATGGTTTCCGTAAAGGTGCCAATACTCTGAACACTAAAATATATTTTATTATCCTGTTTTCAAAACAGTCATTAAAAAACATTATGTTGAGTTAAAAACATTTGTTCAGGACAGATTCAGATGATGAAATGGATATTATAGTTAAAGAAAAATAGTAGTATATGTTTTAGGCTGTGATGGTTTGCTGAAATGACAGCTTTTTTTAATGCTATAAGTCTGCTTTCAGAAAAGCTGCTCTCTTGGACACTTTGTCAGCTCCATATTTCTCATGAAGCCTCTCAAACTCGAAAGAATCAGCTGAAAGAAGCATTTCGTCATCGTACCGAGTCCATATGGGGCCGTGGACTTCGGGATCATGTCCTTCAAGCAAATACGTCAGCGCCAGAGTGACATTGCCGCTGGCCTTTAACAGCGCCTTCATGACTTCAACCAGGTCTTTCTTAGATTTCTGCATCAACCTAACTACGTGTTGCTTTGTCTCTAATAGGCTCGGGGATAGCTGATCTTCCTCAGTGGGCTGGCTGAGCTCCTCCTGGGACTCCTGCTGAAAGAGGAACATGTGAGCGTTGGACGTTATGGGTAGAGCGGCACTGCTGGGACCCGGCTCATCGTCCTCTGGCTCCAGGGCACTGCTATGGCTTTGGGTAGCTGCTGCAGGCTCTTCTACGTCATTAGGATGCTCGGGATTCACTTCCTGTCCTCTTATAGCTCTTTCACGCGCTGCGATGATCTGAGACTCAGCTGTATCTGAGGCATTAATGGATGATGCCTGACTCAGAGGCTGGTCTTCTTGACCTCCATGGGTCTGAAAAAGAACCAAAAAATCGTTTTATGGGGCAAGATTAGTTTTTAAGATTAGTCTGCGTGCATCTCAGAAGTAGAAAATGCAAGGAAGTGTGGTTGAAATGAAAAAAAAAAATACAAAAAGAATTTGCAAGCTGTAATATCTGCAAAAGGAAGTGTTAGTAAGTACTGGCCTATTAGGGTGTCAATACATTTACACATGCCATAATTACTATTTTGTATTTCATCAAATAGAAGGTAACTATGCATTAACACTTGCAGGAGAATTTTTGTTAATAGTTTGTTTCCGAGGGGTGCCCAAACTTTTCTGTGAAACTGCAGATTTAGGAAAACTTGCATTATATTACAGAAACACACTTTTATTTTTTAAACAAAAGTAAAGGTTGTACCACTTGAGAGTCTTCAAATTCTCTGGCAGCTCTCGTGAGTATGCCGAGTTTCCTCCCAGATGTTGCACAGGGTTTGCGACTGTTTTTCTTCTCGCTCGGAGTCGACCGCTCATCATTTGGTCCTGAATTTTTTTTAAAGTATTTTTTTTAATTACGTGATAATGCAATACGAATACACCAAGAGGGTACAAATAAAAATAAAACAGTAAATCTGAGATTAAAGGAATACTCCAACATTTTTCAGCCTCCATCCATGACATGTATAGTAGTGTGTGTATCACCACAGCAACAACTGACATTTCACTTCACTGAGCAAAGAACAGAAATGTCTTAATCTAAACCGAGACAGACAGTCTTTCTATTTATGCAAATTGTTTAAATGCTTCCATGAATTTCTCAGGCTCATGTACAGACTAGAGAAAAAAATTAAAAATAAAACAGTGGCTCTGTTACATTGTGAGATTTCTCTCATGTCTTCAAGAGTCTTCTTCTGTGCTGTCGATTTATCGCTCACCACTGGGGATGAAAGAGAAATCGAATGTTCGCCTGTCTCTTTGTCACTTGCTACTGTGTTCAGTCCCCTCTGAAAGTATTGGAACAGCACGGCCAATTCTATTGTTTTCGCAATACATCGAAGACATTTGGGTTTGAGATCAAAAGATGAACGATGAATAACGACATATCAGAATTTCAGCTTTCGTTTCCTCATATTTACATCCAGATGTGTTAAACAACTTCAAACATGGCACCTTTTGTTTGAACCCAGCTATTTTTTTTCAACCTGTGAATGTCTACTTTTGGTTTGAGCATTCAGTTTCGCCTGAGAGGACTGCGTTTGTTGTTAAAAACCAACATGAAAACCAGAGAGCTGTCTATGGGAGAAAAGCAAGCCATTCTGAAGCTGAGAAAAGAGGGAAAATCAATTAGAGGATTGAGCATAGCCAATACAACAATTTGGGACATCCTGAAAAAGAAAGAACTCACTTGTTTACTAACAACCAGACAGGGACATATTTATTGATGATGTAAACTCATGATGGTAGCAGGAGAATGAATTCAGAAGTTTACAGAAACAATCTGTCTTCCAATTTACAGAGAAATGCATCCAAAGGAATCGGGGGAACTTTATCATGCAGCAAGACAATGATCCTGAACACACTGCAAACCCAACAAAGGACTTTATCAGGTTAGGGAAGTGGTTTTAGGTTTTAGACTGGCCAAGTCAATCACCAGACCTTAAACCAACTGAGCAGCATTTAACCTCCTGAAGAGGAGACTGAAAGGAGAAACACCCCAAAACAAACAATAACTGAAAGAGGCTGCGGTGAAAGCCTGGAAAAGCAGCACAACAGATGAAACCAAGAACTTGGTGATGTCACTGAGTCGCAAGCTTGACACAGTTATTGCAACCAAATATTAAGTGTTATTTACGTTAAAACTCTGTTCCATTACTTTCGCTCACCTAAAATTGGGTGGTCTGCTACAAAAGGTGCCACGTACTAGGAAATGAAGGCTGAAATTCTGATCTATAATCTCAAATTCATCTTCTGATCTCAAACCCAAACATGGTCAATGCATAGCAAAAGTGAAAGAATTGACCTCGCTGTTCCAATACTCTCGGAGAGGACTGTGCGTAGGGACAGACATCTTTTCAAATCTGTTTTTAGTCAGAGACTTTGAGAACGTTTTCTGCCTAGGATCTTAATGAAAATGTCAGAGTAAGGTATTACCGGACGATGTGTCCTCCGTTGGTGCGTCCGTGTCCATTCTGGCTCTTTTGGTTGAGACTTCGTGCTGCTCGCTGTCGGGCTGCTGTGCTTTCTCAGGCACTGACTCATCACAATCAGTCGGTTTCCTCACTTCATCAGGATCTTGAAGACTGCTGATTTCTTCAGGTGAAGCTTGGAGGTCTGGTGGTTGTTCTGTTGTTCCTCCCTCATGCTCATGGCTGATTTGTGTGGCCTCCGTATCAGAAGACAAATCTACCACCTCTTTCTTTTTGGGTGTCCTCTTTGGTGTAGGCTGCAAGATATTATCCTCAGAACAGGAGCTCTCTTTCAAAACTTTCTTTTTATTCTCAGGGGATTCCTGTTCCAGCTTGTGCTGCAGGTGCTTCAAAAACCGGTCCTTCATGGACTGCCAGCTATGACTGGTGATACGCTGGTGTTCCATTTGCTGCCAGATCCGGTTGCCTCTTGCTTCTTTTCGATGCTTGGCGATGTATTTCAAGATGGCCGTGTCATCGTCAAGAGAGTAACCCATGCGTCCATGCGTACTTTTCTGTTTCCGTGACGCGGCCCTCGTCTGGGGGGGCCGTAAATTGCTGAACCTGTAGTTTTCGATGTCTAACTGCTGGTTCTGTGCCACACAGTCATGGACATACTGAGTGGAGATGTAAAAATGGCTGGCACTTTCTACAGCAGCAGTGATGTCACCGGGATCTGCTAACAAAATGGCATTTGGCTCCTGTGTCCGACAGAGGACGCCTCCACCGTTCGATATTAAAGGCTGAAGCTGCACTTTGGTGGGACCAGGCCTTATAAAGAAGCGCATGGCTTCACCTTTAACATTCAGGAATAAGACTGATGATGTGGCAGAAGATTCCTTTTTAATAAGTGACATTGTTCTCTACCTTAAAAAATAAATAAATAAATAAATAAATAAATAAATAATTTTAAAAAAGAGGATTTTTAACTGTGATTAATAATGAAAGAATTTAAAATGATGAACATGTTTTTTTAAAATACAAAGAAAAAGTAATTAAGCTTTTTTTTTTCGTAACCATTATTTGAAATTGTGAGAACATGACAAAAAAAAGTTTGGTTAAATATTTGGTTAAAATTTTGGTTAAGTTAAATATGAACATGAAAAGTAACAGGAACTATTATTACACTGATATTATGGTACACCACAAAAAAAAATATAATGTGCATTAGAAAAATTTTATAAACTATGGTTAGAGCTATTTTTTTAAATCTAGCTAGTTAAACTAACTTGCTAATAGCTTCACTAACAAGCTATAAGTAGGTCAGTATCATCATTCAACATTATCAGTTATACATATAATCCAAACTAATCCTGCAGGAATGTCAAGTCAACCTTTTACAGCATCAGCTATTTCTGTTACTACAGAATTATGATATTTAAGCTAACAACACTCCATGCCGAGCTATTCATTTCCTCTGATTAGAAAATTAACCACTTCTAAAGTGCTTTAAAAAGTGAAATATTTCAATCCCTTTTTTGTTTTAATCTTGATTATTACAGCTTACAGCTCATGGAAAAATCCAGCATCTCAAAATATTCGAACAAAGATTTAATACAGAAATGTCGCCCTGAGACGAGCTCTAATCGGTTAATTAACTCAAAACACCTTTTCCGCGAAGTTCTAATTTTTTGAGATGCACCTGTATTTTAGGGTTAGTACAAGAAAAATGATCAGGAACGCGATGGATGGCGATGTGTGCTACAGAGTTAAATCCTGACATTACTCTATTTTAACTTTAACTGTGGAAAAAGGGGGGGGGGACCTGAAATCAGAAGGTTGTAATTACCATAATTCAGACATGACACAAAATACGACATTTAAATAACGTCACGCCGATGAATTCTTGAATCTGATTGGTCAGGGGGTGTTGATTGGTTTTCTCTAACAGCAACTCTGACAGGAAATCCCACTCTAATTCAAATCACAGGTTTATATTAATGCATATTGTTTCTGCAGTAAAAAGATTAAGCCAATACAAATAAAAAAAACTCCTTTTTTTTTTTGTATTGTTGGAATTAGTCTGTGGTGTAAGCGCTTTATAACAGTACATCTGTAACTTTAAGTCTTTTTAAACAGGAGTGTCTTCAGGACAGGGGAAGATGTTTACGCTTTCTGGTTTCTGTGTAACATGATGTGTAACTGTGTGTTTATTTGTTTTTGTTGTTTGTCGTATTAACATCAAGAAAAAGGAAAAAAAAGAAACCCAGTGAGAGAATGTGTTTATAGCTGCTATAATGTAAGCGATAACAAGAACAATAAACTGTTAAACAACGACGCTTCGTTCGTTGATAAATAAAAAAGAATGTGTAATAATTGGTAAGCTTCTGTGGTATAAGAGAAATAAAACAGTTCATGACATGCTGTTGTTGGAAAATAATCTTCCGTTTGATTAAATAAAAACCCTCTTGTTGATTATTTTCCTAAATCGGCACACACACAAGTTTTTGTTTGTTTGTTTTTTGCTCTTACATAATGTCACCTATTAGTGGAAAATGTTAGTTTATATGCAGATATTGTGATGTAGTGAAAGCCGTGGTGCACTTTCTCATGTTTTCACCTCAGTAATGTATTAGCATTAAGCTAGCTCAACATGGCCAGGTGTGGAAATAACTGTTAATTCACTCGTCACGTGATCAGCTTAACGTACGACAACGAATATTGCAAAATATAAACCTGTACATAAAAGCCAAACTTTGGCTGAGGGCATTAATATTGGGCTCAAACCTTAGGATGTAGAGCTAGGCAGCTAAGCTAAGTATAAATGAGTAAATATAAAATAGCCCATAAAACAGTTGACTACGACATTCGCTGCTAATATCAAATTAAAGAACTAGCTTCTAGCTAGAAAGTTTGAATCCACACAGTAGCCGCGGTTTGTATATTATCTAAATAACCTTACCTTTGTTTATATGTCAGAGTCTGGGGAACCGTGTGTGGTGAGGTGTGAATCAAGAAACGAAACACAACGCTGATTTTATACAGGACTTTTTTTTTTTTAATCACATTATCAACCCTCATTCGCGCATAATAGTAGGTACAGATAATTTATACATACACATGTATATCTCATAGTGTACATATAAAAACAGTGGACTGAGTTATATACTTACAAGATTATATACATTAATATTGTGGACAATGGCATTTTGCGAATGGAGACGCTTATTGTGCCATGATGGGGTTGGGTGTGAGGTTGATTACTGAGACTTAGCTTCATTCTTCCAGACCTCGAACTTTTAGCGGGAAAAGTTGATGAACACGTAATAAATAGATAAATAAATAAATAAACTTGCGAATGAGAGATATATTATTAATAATTTTCCAAATGAAATGCCTTTTTAGCGTACTTAATAGAGCCGTAGTATGAGACCTTGTTACCACAGTTACAAAAGGTGACGTTGATGTTGCCATACCGTTTAGTACGGAAGTATGTATTTGGGGGCGGGGCAGATTTGTGGAACTGTAATGCCGAGGTTTAGCGACTAGATGGCGAACAATTTTTTTTTCAGTTTTATTTTCCCGGGCTAGTTTTGTTTCTGATTTCAGTCTGATTAATAAATTGTTATAATAATAATAATTACATAATAATTTAATAATATTATATTAAATTCTTAATAAATTATAAGCTCACAGTCCTCTGGCTTATTAAAATAATACTCAAGTGTATTGTATTGTAGTGTAGTGTAGTGTAGTGTAGTGTATTTGACCACAGTATTAATAAAGCAGGACTGGTGTGGTGTTATACAATCGAAAATAAACTCTGATGATTTTTTTTTATTCCAATATATCCAAAAAAGGGGAGAAAACTTTTAAATAAATAAATATATAAATAACCAAAACAGCTCTGAAGCGTAAAGGCATGGCCTCCTCAAGACCTGTGAAGGTGGACTGTGGTATCTGGCACCAAGACATTAGCAGCAGAATTTAGCATCATAATTTGGTCTCTCAGATCCTTGCCCATTTTTCCTGCTTGTGATACACATCAACTTTGAGAACTCTGAGTTCTTTGAGAACTTTGAGTTCACTTGCTGCCTAAAATATCCCACCACATGACGGGTGCCATTGTAACGAGATAATCAATGGTATTCACAGTGTATGTACAATTAGATGTGCTCTAAACTAAGGATTCATCCATCCTGTGTACTGCTTATCCTTACTGGGTCACAGGGAACCTGGAGGCATGGGGTGGCACAAGGCGAGAGACAATCTGGATATATTGGTATTATATTGGTGCTCATCCATTGCAGGGCACATTCACACACCCATTCATACACTACAGACACCTTTGACATGCATGTCTCTGGACTGGGGAGGAAACCCGAATCCGCAGAGGGAACCCCAGAAGCACGGGGAGAACTTGTAAGCCCTGCACATACAGGGCCATGGCGGGAATCGAACCCTCAACCCTGGAGGTGTGAGGCAAACGCGCTAACCACTAAGTCAATAGTATGCAAATGAAGACAAAGCTGTAGATTAGCAACCGCATATAACAGTTGAAATCCTATTTTAATATAATTAATTTGGCCCTGATGAGATCAGAAATATTTCAGCTTTTACTCGCACAGGTTCCTTTAACTTTCCACATTCGGATAATAATTTTATGCAACGGCATCAAGGCAGCTGTTTAAGACCTTCTTTATTTCTAGGCTGCATTCTTAAAACCCAGCAGAGTCAATTAATCAATGTAATTCACAGCCTCGTTCCAAATATTCACACTGGGGTTTTGATTACGAGCCTGCAATAACACCACGCTTTCAGCCTCACCAACTTCACAGAGTGCTTTTTCTATACAAAACATAACAGTCCAGGGCCAAGTCCTCCAGCTGGACTAGCGATCATGTCTGGACTCTGAACCGTTTCAGTCACAGTGCAGACAAAGTTGGCCATTATATGGGCTTGTTGATGTTGGCCGTGTTCTCACTGGGCCTGTGTTAGACCGACAGAGAATGGCACAGTGACACTGAAGTCATAGTAGCAATAGGTGACATGTTTCTGTTGGAAATCAATGTAGCACTCAGTGATCTTCATAAATCAGAGCGTGGCTTGCACGAGCATGAATTAAATTAAACAGTTCAGAGATAATCTATGATTAATGTTCAACTTAATGTTAAACATAGCTTAAGCAATCATGACCTCTGATAAAAAGCATAACCGGCCATGATGGATACACGAGTGTAAAAATCATTCAAGAAAACAATGCTATTCTTGGGAAGAAAATACTATACAGCTTAAGGAGCTCTTTACTTCTCACAAACGATTTAATATATGCTGCTATTTCAGAAACTACCTCAGCTCAAGACTGAAATTAAAATTTGTTTTTAAAGTAATGGAGCAATCTTGATTTACCATAACACTAAAACCAGGATTAAATTATCCTCATTATTCCTCCCCTCCCCCATTTTCTCCTCAGTTTGGTCTTGCTAAGCCATACCTACTACCCAACTCTCCCTATCATATAAAAGCTACTAACCAGGGAGGGTGGGGCTTCCTCCAAGACACGTGAAACCACCCTCACATCTTTTCAAGCAGTGTAACACAATAGGAGGAAAACTCTATCTGCCCTCTTTCACATACATGAACTCACAGACCCCCACGATTGGCTAGTGCCACGGTGATTGACAGTGGAGAGTATGCCCCTCCCACCAAGAGAGCACGGTCAATTTTGTTCTTTTGATTCTTGTCCCGTTTGCCTCACACCGCCAGAGTTGAGGGTGTGATTCCCGCCATTGCCCTGTGTATGCAGAGTTTGCATGTTCTCCCCGTGCTGCGGGGGTTTTCTCTGGGTACTCCGGTTTCCTCCCCCAGTCCAAAGACATGCATGGTGTGCTGATTGGCGTGTCCAAAGTGTCTGTAGTGTATGAATGAGTGTGTGAGTGTGTATGTGAGTGTGCCCTGCGATGGATTGGCACCCTGTCCAGGGTGTACCCCGCCTTGTGCCACCCCATGCCCCCTGGGATAGGCTCCAGGTTCCCTGCAACCCAGTAGGATAAGTGGTATAGAAAATGGATGGATGGATGGATTCCTGTCCAGAGATGGCTGTGGCATTGTCGGGAATCTAACTAAATCTAGATCTCAAGTTTAAAAATGAATAGAATCATTTTTGATTGAATTCAGCTTAAAGCTTCAGTTTTGTTGGTGCATCCCAGCCAACCATTACAAGTTATTAACCAACACCGGTCACCCGATTGCTGTATTTCTAAACATTTACACAGGCTTTAAGCAAAAACTCTTTTTAGACCCCAACGTCATTCCCATAACTTACCAACTCACTATTTCATTTCAACAATATTTCTACCTAATTTCACTTGGAACCATTCCTTTCAGTGTATGTACAAATGTTCCTATTGTTTTATTCAGCATACTGTATAATAATAATGGTATTAAGCTTGAGTTTCTTAAAAAAGTGTCTTTAGTACTTTAAGGAACCAACATAAGGTTTTAAGAGCGATGCCAGGAGAACCTTTTCCCGTCCCGCAAATAAATGTATAGGGTTCACTTTAACCTGTTAGGGGACAATACCTTAAAGACCCAATTCACTACTCTGAAGAACCTATAATGACACAACAGAACTTCTTTAAGCTCCAAAGAACCATATAGCTCAACTCAAGAACCCTATACAATGAAAAATGGTTCTTGACAAGAAGAAGCTTCTTTGCAGAACACGATGCTGTGACGAACCACTGAAGAACCTTCATATTTAAGAGTGTATATCAGTAATTACCGTAGCATTTTCTAAGTAAAAGTTCTTAAGTTTCCTCCAATCCACGTTCCTCTACAGAAATCATCATAGCAGCACCACAAATACATACCAGTGAGCACATCATTTCCTGTAATCAGGATTCTTGTCACAACAAAATCCAGATCCTTTCAAAAAGTTTTTTAGATTCATCTCTTATACAGACTTTCTATATACAAGATTTTTTTCTGTTTCTTAAGAAAGGACAAAGACATAACACAGTGTGCTGTTATAGGAAAATAATCAATGACAGAGTGATATGATGTGGCCTGATGTGAGGTTCAGGGTGGTTACTGTTACCTCCCCATCCTGAAGTTGATTATTTTCCAATAACAGCACATCCCATGCCATGATTTATACTTTATATACAATAATTTGGCAACAATTCTTTATTTATTAAAGAATAATGAAGTCACACTTTTCATTCATGTGTTGTTACATGTAATATTGTGGACCATCTGCTAAACATTAAAGAGTAAAAAGAGTCATCTCCTTACTTTCTCTTGAAGTTAATGAGATCAAAAACAAAAAAAAACACAGCTTGTTAACAATAAACCTCAAAACACAACGTCCTCGGATTTTCCCATGACAGAAATAAAAGGTAAAGTGGATTAAATCCCTGTGTAATAACGTATAACGTATGCGAACGAGGGCATTAATATAAACTTTGCAGCCGGAACTGTTGTCAGAGCTGCTGTTCTAGAAAACTAATCAACCCCTCATGACCAATCAGATTCAACAATTCAACAGTGATGTGGTATATAATAAGTCTTGCTTGTTAAATTCTGCACCAAATAAACATTTTATCAAACCTAAAACTCCCATGACCTCACATCCCCTCGTAGAAAATTCACATTTAACTTTTACTTCAAGTTATTACAATTAAATTCATGCATTCTCTTTGTACCATGCGCTCTGCCTAAAATAGCCTTTTGCAATCATTCCTCGTTATCGTTTTCCGCCCCAAAAGCATTTTTTGATGATGATGATAAAATGGGCACGGAATGTATGAAAATAGCTGGGATATTTACAGGGCTTGTGTAAACACTCGAGTTATTGCTCGCAGTTCAGCTTTTCCTCAAATAGAAATGTGGTCGAAGGAAGCATCGAGGCTTTGCTTAATGTTCATGGCCAACTGCTGTGAAATCACAAATTCTTCTGTCTTAATGTCTTTATGGGCTGGTAGTAAAAATGCAACACTCGGCCAAACAACACACACTGAGAACGAAGCATTACTGATTTAACCCTTTGATCAAACTGCACACTTTTTCCTTCTCAAACTTGGGTCTGTACAGGGTGTGCATTTGACGTTTCAGTTTATTAAATGTAAAATGTATGTCTTTGTGTATGTACATAGTTTTCTGTAAAAAAAAAAAAAAAAAAAAAAAAAAAAAAATTAATAGTTAATAATGGGGGCAATTTTCTTCTTTTTAAGTCTCTCAGGTGATTTAATCCACAAGCTTGTTCTATTGTCTATAATCCCTGATGCAAAGTTAATGTGATCAGTGTAATCTCATGATGTAAAGCATTATAATAATACAAGGTGTCCTAAAAGTCTCCATACATATCTTTCACACTTAATTTATATATATATATATATATATATATATATATATATATATATATATATATATGGGGGCACAAGGCGGGGGACACACTGGACGAGGTGCCAACCCATTGCAGGGCACAATCATATACATATTCACACACTACGGAGACTTTTTGGACATGCCAATCAGCCTACAATGCATGTCTTTGGACTGGGGGAGGAAACCTGATGAAGGTACAACCGACATGGTGCTGGCGTACATAGTCCCCTATGTATAGAGACTTTAGGGACACCTAAACTGTAGTTTCATTGTTGAGCTATTAATAGACATTAAATTTTAGCCTCCCATCTAATATCACAACCTGCCACCACTGAAACTACCACCACCATGTTTTAATTTATGGATGGCATTACCTGGCTGATGTGCAGTGTTTGCTTGAAGTTAGCATTCCACCCAGAAACTCTGGAGTGCTTTCCAAAGTGTATATATTTTCCAGCCAGGGCCTCTTCAATAAAAATGCTCCTTTGTTAAATAACGTAAAAGAACCATGAAAGGTCTAACACTATGTCCATGAGGTACCTTAAATGAGTTTTACAGCTACATTTCATTCATTTCCCCAAGTGAGAGATACATACTAAAAGTGAAAAAGACTACCACTGAACAATGAAGATGATGCTCATAGCTCAAAAATGGACTGGTAACCGCTAAACTTGACAGTAGGCATGGCTAATAAGTGCCTTTCTTGTTCAGGGACTTTCCCAAATTTCTCCTTTGGGATCAAGAAAGTACATCCATCCACCATCTATCTAATTTAATGTCTTCAGTGAGGCTTAGTTTTATATTTTATGATGTTCTCCGAGTCTCCATAATCAGATCCATGACTTGTTTTGAAGGTTTTGTTGTTCTGCAGACAACATCGACCATAACACTGGACCTCACAGAGAGACGGATATTCATTCTCACGAAACAGCAGGTGATTTCTTTCCAATTTCCTGAACAGGCGTTGGGATCATGAATAAATTGAGGGAGTTGGCTAGATAATCCATCGCACCTGATCGATGTTATCATTGTAAAGAATTGCATAAAGGACAAAATGAAAACTTCTGCAAGGCAAGGGAAATGAAACGCCAAGCCTTTTTTGTGCTCTCTCAGACGTAATAATACACCTTTTCCCCACCAGTCTGTGGAGTTACTCAGCAGGCTGGACAAGTTTGCTAATGAAAGGTCTTGTTGGGTGTGTGCATGTCTGCTGAGGACAAAACATCTGGAGAAGGAACCTGTCCAAGCAGGCAGGGACAGAAACGATCACGCAGATACACTTTTTATATGTTTATTTTAAGAAAAACATCTGTCAGGAAGTTGTCTGATCATAGATAGACCAGATGAGGTCATTAAACGAACAAGTAATTTATCTGGTGTCTTTTGTCACCTTCAGAGAATAAATAAAGTGTAACTTAACTCTGTAATTAAACCGATTGGTTAGAAAGTGTTAATGATTACAGCAGCTTTGACACTACTGCATACAAGGTTTCTAATAACGTGTTCATTGTAATACGGTATTGTTTCTATAGTAACAACTTCTTCACAAACACTGTGGTGAAGTTTTCTGCATGGAGTCCATAGTGTTAGTGCTTGTGACAACCATATGTAAAGCTGTAACTCATTTTTCCAACACGGGAAAGGGTTCAAGATGGAGGGCTTCATGCTTTGAGCTAACAAGGCAAGCTGTGTTTGTTTATCTTATTATAGAAAGAGAAAAAAAAATAAGGTTGCTGTTGGAATGACTGTTTACCGTTTCTTTAACATAAATGACAACAGGAATTTTCGTGGACGTTCCATGACATTAAATGTAACAACAACAATAGAAAGTATGAATAAAATCTTATGGCGTCACTGTTTAATTAATAAACACACACACGCGTGCACACGCGCACACACGCGCACACACACGCACACACACGCGCACACAAGCATTGGCAAATGCTGTGGAATAAATGCTGTGATTTAAAACCCAATGGGGTGTGCTGTTATAGGAAAGTAATCAATGACTTACTTAATTATTTTACACTGTTATGTGGTTAGTAAATTAATGAAATTGAAAATAAAAGATACATATATTAAATACTAAATCATGTAGAAAACATAAATAAAAACAAATCAAGCCAAAATATATTTTGTGGTATTTATTCCTTGGTCGAGGAAATACATTTAAATATGGAGGCATAATTGTCAACCAGGTCATCTTATTTGGAAAATTACTTCTTTTTTTTAATCAGTCCAGGGCAAAAGTTTGCATACCCTTAGGACAAAAAAAAAAAATTTCATAGCAAATCAATATTCAAATAATAGAAGCTAACATATTAACAGTGAAAACATACAAAATTATACCAGTTCAGAACCGATGATATAAATATTCTTTAATAAATTAGATTTTTTTGATTCCTCGAATCAGCTTTCGGATCCACTCAGAAGTGGATGTACTGTAGTATGGAATTTTGTAGATAGATTGTAAACTAGTGGTATGTTTTTATTTTTCCACCTTCAAAAGCCATGAGGGGATACAAACTTTTGCACTCGACTGTTATGAACAACAACAACAACAAAAAAAACTGCTGCGTAAAAGCTTCGCATCATATAATGCCGTTTTAAAACAAACAACACAAACCATCGAATCGACATTATTATTTAGCAACGGACCCAAACATCGCTTTCAGATTTATACATGAATAGAATCATTAAAAAGATTCCTTTCAGATACCAAAATTGAGATTTATTCTTAAAAAGTCAAAAACAAAAAGATCTGATCATTTCATACAGACTAAAGCAGAACTTTGGTTAGTGTCCTTTATCCATTTTCCACTCCAAGGTCAGCCTTCCAGTTGATTTATTCACCGTAAGCACGTCAACGTAATAACAAAATACTATATACCAATGTATATAGTAAGTAAGCAACGTAAGCAACGTAATATCAACAGTATATACCCATGTTCTCAAAAATATGCAACTACTCCCTTTTCCACTGGCAATCAAATCATTCGAAAGGTAATAAACTGATTCGATCATGCCTGAAACGTCTCGTCCTGCTTTCACAATTTTACAATGTGAACATTCCAGTTCTAAAGATCATTTCGTACCTTTTTAATGAACTACCCTACATTCACGGATACACATCACCTTCATAAATTACCAGCATAAAACACGTTCCTCTTTTTTATTATTTTTTTTATTATCTCAAATCCAATGAGACGACATTCTACCAAAAGGTGAGCACAAGTTTATGATTTTCACATCATTAATAAATACGAACACAAACAATCCTTGATATCTAAACTTCTCCAGTTTCAAAGATCGTCCGTTTCGAGTTGCCCTCAGGGACTGTGTACTAGATCATTGTGAAAGAAAAATAACCATGCGATGTCACGTCTACACTTTGATTCTCTCTCCAAACGCATTAATCTTAACCATACGAAACTTAATATTCATAATAAAAATAAGCAGGAACTGGCACGTTTTCACATGTAAGGCATTTATTTTCTCTCTAAAGCTTAACTGAAACATCTGTATAAACATTTAAAACAGCAGCGATATGATATGGGTTACATTACTGCCAGAAATCCAAACTGCTCAGGCTTGGACGCAGTTCCAGTCCAGGACTGCTGCTTGTGGCTGGTGTTGCAGAAATCTGATGATTGTGATGGATTTTATATCTCACAGAGAGATCAACATCGTAGGCAGGGAAATAAAGATTTCCTTCAACACACACACACAGTTTTATACTGTAAACTTTATATTAAGCATCCTTAAGTATTACAAATATACTTGATGTACTTAATGCTGCTTTATGGTGACCGTGTCATAGTTGCTGATGCCAGATGGTATGAGTTTGATGTACACTTTATACAGAACAGTCTCAACTGTGGTGAGCAGAAAAGCATCTCAGAGCACACAATACATCACATTCTGAGGCAGATGAGCTACAACAGTAGAAGACCACATCGGGTTCCACTCCTGTCAGCCAAAAACAGGAATCTGAGGCTACAGCGGGCACGGCTTCAGCAAAACCGGAATCTACTGTGGTCTTCTCCCAACGTAGACCGGCTGACCTCAAGGTTCTATGTGTTAGGCGTTCTGCGATGCTTTTTTGCTCACCGCGGTCGTAAAGACCGGCTATTTGAGTTACCATAGTCTTCCTGTTAGCTTAAACCAGTCTGGCTATTACTCTCGTCTGACGTTACTGGCTGACTGGATAACTCCTTGAATGTTCCTAATAAAGTTTAGTGTCTCTAAACAGTTGACTAGTACTTTCATGTACAGTCCCTTCTGAAACTATTGGAACAGTTTTAGCCAGTTCATTTGTTTGTGCTATACACCGAAAGATTTTCTCTCTTCTCAGCTTCAAAATGGCTTCCTTTTCTCCCATAGACCGCTCTCTGATCTTCATGTTGGTGTTTCCTTTTTAACAACAAATGCAGTTTTCACAGGTGAAACTGAAGACTAAAACCAAGAGTAGATGTTCAGAGATAGTTATTGTTTAAACAATCAATCAATCTAACAGGACACAGCTGGGTAACAAGAAACACCTTGTTCTAATATTTTTGCTCGAATACAAATTGGGTGGTCTGAAACAAAAAGTGCTGTTCGATGTCATTTAACACACACACACACACACACACACACACACACACACACACACACACACACACACACACACCAGGAAATATGAGCTGAAATTCTATATTCATCTGTTGATCTCAAACCCAAAATGTCTTCAATCTACAGCAAAAAAAAAAAAAAAAAAAAAGCTTAGACCATGCTATTCCAATAATTTCGGAAGGGACCGTACATAAATCAAGTACTAACAAGTACTTCATTCTAATCATTTGTACTTAAATAAATTGTTAGATAATTATTTATATGATACTTAAGGACACTTAATATAAATCGTGGCTTTATGCAATCTAACACTCCCACCATTACAGGAATCCTAGCTCAGGCCCTAAGTGTCAGGGCTATGAAATATTTACAAACACACTCGCGTGAAACGCCCTCGCACATAGGCTGTATTCACTCCATGAACTCTTACCCACATGCTTATACGAGACAGGACCTGTTTTATCTCTGACAGCACCAGCAAACGGCCGCTTGTGAAACTCCAGACAGCTCGGCTGGAGAGGAAGCTGGAACCTTTCACTCCGCCCAGAACCTCTGCCTCGCACCAAAACAGTTGGCGTTAACTGTTTTCTACAATCTCTTTCTCTGTTTCTGTTTCGTTTGCTGAGTCTGAAATTTCGATCTTGTCTGTCACCCAGTGAAGGAAAATCAGGGTCACTTTATGCTTTGAGCTCACAGTCTAATCACTTCTGGTTGTTTCTGACAAACCCGCAGCTCATCTACGAGTCATCCACGTGCTCTCGTGTGCTGCGGTAACCAGATGTATGATGCAAACAGGTCTCAGCCCTAAAGGTCCATCATGTTCATCATCACATCAGCTCTCGTTCTCAGCCAAGTTGCACCCATGACTGCATTATATAATGACGTGAAGCATTAGTGCAGTATGGTTTTTCTCTAAACACTCAGGCGTGGGTCGTTCTTTTTACAAATTCTCCATAACATCCTAAAACCACCTTGGAGCTTTTTTTTTTTTTTTTTGGGGTGGGGGGGGGGGGTGGGGTGGGGTTGGGGTTAGTTAGGATCAGGCGTTTTATGATTTACACTTGAACTAATGAAAAGTTCACTCTCTTTACACATACACTATTTATTTAGATATAACTGCCACCACTGTCTAAATTAATGGTGTGACGTCATTTCTATTCCTATTTATAATTCATATATAGTAGGGAGATACAGTCTGGATGGCACGTCAGGTCGGAAGAATGGGCTAAAAACGATGCAGTATATCCAAACTGGCCTTCTGCTTCCACTCAGCAGGTTGGTTCATCAGCTTGGTGCGTTCACTTTTGCGTTTTTTTGGTGCAGCCACACTGAACGCGAAGATTCTGGCCACACTGCCAGCAGCAGAAATGCTCCTTATGCCAAGCCTGGCCATTTTCCTGATGGCAGGTCTCTGAGAAGATCAGCTACATGAGTGCGAGAGAGAGAGAGAGAGAGAGAGAGAAGAAACAAAAAGAGAAAAGAGAGGATAAGGGTTAGCGCTGCACATTTGTCCTCAGATTTCTCATCTCAAAAGGTTGAAAGATCTTCACTGTCTTTATCTCAATCGGCAAGATCTGCGTAAACAAGACAGCTTGTCTTCTAATGATAAGAAACTGGCATCGAATGGTGGAGAGCAAACAGCTACGGAACTTCTCGTTCTAACCCAAATATGGTGACAAAAGCTGCACAAACAGAAAAATTGCTCACTTTTAGATGCTTGTATAACTGTCTTTTCATCACATCGCTTCAAACTATTTCTTAGAAAAGGGGAAAGAAAAAAAACAAAACAAAACTATGCAGCGTTGCCTTATTTTCTCATCTTGAAAATTAGCTCCACCCCTAATCGGAACAGGCGTGCGCAGCTGGCTCCCTTCTTCTAAAATGGCGAGTCATAAAGCGTGCATAGAATGAAAGGAAGTGAGGTCGTGTCATGGACAGCGAGTGGAGATGGATGCAAGTGCAGTAAAAGCGTTTATTAGAGAGGCAGGCAGACAAATCCAAAATGAGAGTCGGAATCAAAAATAGGAAACAGTCAGAGGTCGGGCGATCTACAAACAGCACTATGAGGTGATGTCCAAAACCCAGCAGGAGAGAACAGAACGGGATCAAAAACCGGGATACATAAACACAAAACAAAGCCTTGGTAAAGTCAGGCGGCAAAACACACAATATACACACTAATCAAGAATAAATAGAGCACAGGTGAGAATGATCATGACACATAAGGGAGACAACAAATGACAAGACAAAGGAGGAGACAGGATATTACAGAAAACAAAAACACATGTCAAAATAAACAAAGACGTAATCCAGAAGCATGAGCCACTTGGGGGAAATCCCTGGCGGGTTGATTAGGGAGGATGAGAGAGGCTTTTCACTGGTTTTTTGTTTGTTTGTTTGTTTGTTTTTTAGCAAATGCAATTTACCTCACAGGCAGCAGCGAGTTCTAAAAATTACAAACCGCTCCTTTAATTTTTGTGTTCTTTCCAAACGCATAAATAACTGTGTTTTATTTGAATCACGTATATTTTAAGCATTTTCCAATCAAATAACTGTACTAACAGTCATCCAATCAAAGACATGTTGTTAACCTTTATTTTTAATATACCCAAATAAAGTGATATAATCCCAGCACTGTATTAGGAGTAAATACTGCTATCGTTAAAGCCAACGTTACTGTGATTAGAACAGGTTTCTAATCTGTGTTAGAGAAAGTGATTACCTCATCGCAGCCCGGGCAGCGCGGCTTCAGACTCTGGCAGTAATGCCGGCCACACAGCAGAGTCTCTTTCCTCCAGAAGTACACCAGATCAACCAGCGCCTCGCCACACTCCACACACACAAAGCAGGTAGGGTGCCAGAGCCGCTCGTATCCCGCTCTCTCTGCGTACACGACGGGACTGTCCGGGGCTGCCAACTGCCCACAACCGCTACAGTGCTGCAGAGGAAAAAAATAATAAAGAAAAAAAGAGATCAAAATAAACGTCTATAAAATAGGTGCAATTTACATGTACAGTATAAGAGCATACAGTATACGTAAATTAAATATGCAGAACAGCAGCACAGGAAGATCATAGAGGAAAAAAATTAATGAAATAATGGTTCATGGGTTAAATCAGCATTATTTCTATTCGACACTCCCGCTTGTCTCCGTAGAAGAGCCGTTAAACTGTACATTTTAAAGGTTAAATAAGGTCCTCCTGCCAAATTTCCTTTGAGATAATCAAAGCCACGTTGTTATGCTGAAATCCCACAGGCCCCAAACAGAGCATTCCTGTTATGATAAAAACACAAATCAAGCACAGATGTTCTTCTAGGTTTAATTATTTTCAGATCCGAAATGACTCTCCTCCTTAAAACAATCCTTCCTTAAATAAAAGAGGAAGATTGGAACAAAGACTTTAGGCACTGGTGAGGTTTTATATATTATATATCTAATATGACAAATCAGCAGAAACCTGATGGTTCTGTTATGGTGTGTTTGTGTGTGGGGGGCATTTATATTTATAGGGGTCCACTTATCCCCTTAGACCTGGTTTCTATGGGTAAGTGCATAAGTATTTGGACAGTGACACAATCTTCTATTTTTTTTATTATAATTTTGCCTCTGTACACCACCACAATGGATCTGAAATGGAGCAAACAAGATGTGACTGAGGTGTAGAATTTCAGGTTTGATTCAAGGGGTTGAACAAAAATATTGCATTAACCGTTTAGGAATTACAGCCATTTATTCTTTCAGAGTTCATGAGCTAATTGGACAATTGACTGATAAGCCGTGTCATGGTCAGGTGTGGCCCATTTCCTCGTTATTCCATGACAAATTAAGGAGATAAAAGGTCTGGAGTTGATTCCAAGCATTGAATTCACATTTGGTAGATGTTCATGGGAACGCTGAATATGCGGGCCAAAAAGGTGTCCAAATACTTATGGACCTGACTATAATTCTGATTTAATATGCATTTGCTCTGCAACACAGTATGCGTGGTGCTCAGACACCTTTTTACGCTCTTGTACGTGGTCCTCCAATGAACCGAGTGTGTGCCACATGTATCTTCGGTGCTGTGCGTGAACCGGCCTTCAGTTGAGCGCTGATTTGTTGGTGATTCGCAAATCAATTCACCTTTATCCTATAATTAAATATTTTTTAATCCTGATCAGAGTCCTCTCTTCCAGGGTAACTCTGCCCAGATCCAAAGCGCACAGGGGCTCTCTGAATGGTTTGATGAGGATGACAATGAGGTCAGTCATATGCTAGGGTCTTCAAGGTCAACAGATCTCAACCCTCCACAGTTCAACAGACTTCTATGCCACGGTGCATTGAAGCTGTTCTGGTAGCTTGTGATGAGTCAACACGATCACTGAATTGGACTAAATGTTAGTTTCTGGTGTAACACTCCAACTAGCAGCTCAGCTGAATTATTGAGTAGTGTTCACTTGCTGGATGGCTTTTCATGAGAGAAGATCTTGAAATCAAGATCTTGAAATGTCAGATTTCCTTTTTAATAAATAAATAAATAAATAAATAAATCTCTGTGCAAAAACCACTTGGCAATTTCTGGATATCCAAGACTAGCTTATAGTCAGAGAACCTCAGACACTAAGTCAAGACTGAACCCACACTCCTTCATCCAGTCTGCCGTTTGCATGCGTTTTGTGTTGTACAGTCGATCTACACAGGAAACTTCAATTAACCTCAAACGTTTTATTTGTTCTCTCCATTATAAAACATGACCTCACAGACACGTAATTCCCTAAAGCGAAGACTCTGAGCATATACAGGAAACGATTAAGAATGCCATGTAGTATTTTTAAACTCGAAAGAAAGAACCACAGATTTTTACAGGGCTATAAATGCATCCTAGCAAGGCAGACCCAAAACCCACACTAATTTAGACAAGAACTGTAAATGGTAAATCACCGTCCTCAGTCTGCGCCAGAAACAAAAAAAAACAAAAAACACAACAACCTAACTTTTCATGCTCTCTTCATTCATTGAAATCAATCATGTTTAATGACCCTTACTGTCGTTACTCTAAAGATCAGACTGTAGATCACTTTAGCTGCAGACTTTGGGCATGTGCTGCCGTTCTAAGCGAATTCTCCTACGCTAGAGCAGTAGCTCAGTGTTTTCATATTAAATATCTTTGCAAATAAAACTAGGCTAAAATGAACACCTCAAAAGGCTATAGTTGGAATCCCAGGAAACCATTGATGTGTGCCCACACATCCAACTACACAGCTGTATTCTTGGATCATATCCTATATCAATTGTAAAGCACAATGCCTGCCAGGACAAAAATCCTGAGCAAATCCTACTTTGGAATTTAAAAAAAAATAAAAATTCATTGAGATGTAGAGGAATAAAGAAGGATGATGATGTCATGTCGCTAAGTCCTTAAGTCATGAACACCGAGATGAGATAAAATCTGGGTTAAAGCTAGTTCCAGGCTAGCTCAGCACTTTTGTAAAGGGATTGTGGACTTATTTGCATCGGTTCTCTGGGCGCTATTTAGAAATCAATCTCTCTCTAAAACAGATTTGCTTACTCAGCAGCAGGCTTCTTAGCATTGGACATGCCAACACTGATTTTTCCGTCGATTAGCCGTGGAGTAACATTTAGAGAAATCTAGCGTTTGCCACAAATAAGTGGATAATTAGTATCTATTCAGCCAATTGGACAGACACACAGCGTTTGGTTTATATACAAGCAAATGAAAAACAGGTGGCAAGTTAGTCTGCTTCTACACTCTATATGCTAACATCCTGGCATGGTCAACCTGGCTTCATGTTCTGTTTTGATTTACTTTCTTCACTATGCTAAGAAAAGTGCATTAAACAAAAGAGTTGTTAGTCAAACCAAAACAAGACCAGTTTGCTTCAACTAGCATGGAATTGTGTCTGCTTCAAATAGGGAGAAATTGCTAAGTAAAAGTGGATAATCAGCCAACTACACATCATATGGCTGGTCTGGTAACTGACTTTGGGCTCCATTTCAGAGCATCGCTCCTTCTTTCACATGATTACATTAGAATGCCATATGGGGGTTTTGTTTTGTTTTGTTTTAAGGTCCAGTATGTGGTCTTGAGTTGCAACACTAGCTTTGCATTCAGAATGACAGCATTCTTCTTTTATGGTTTTTGAATTAAAATGTCTACCTACATACACATTTGAATTCCCAGCGCACCATGGCATAAGTAGATGGCATAGGTCAAGTCTAAATCATTGGGCTGTGAGAAACACTGGCTGTAAACGTTCTTGGAATGTCTTGGGATGCTAACACTAGAAGTTTAATGAGAGAGAGAGAGAGAGAGAGAGAGAGAGAGAGAGAGAGAGAGACAGATTGATGAAGATAAATGATAAATGTTTGCAAACTCACTGTCCAAGAATCTTGAACAAATTAAGAGTTTTCCAGCCTTTCCAAAATGAAGAACTTGCATTTTATTTCATTACTTGGCCCAGAGGAAAAATACAAACCGTCTATAACTGTCTGTGTGTGTGTGAATATCAGTCAAACTTACATATTCACTCTTCTTGCCATTCTCTTCCAGCGTGCCGTTGGTGGTGGGCTCTGGGTTTGGCTGTTCTTTCCCATTCTTCTGTTTTCCACTGTTGTCTCTGGGCATTCCTCCCTCTCCTGGCAGTGCCACCTCCCCCACTCCCAACACCTCCTCCTTATAACTTTTTATAAACTGAGCCATAGCTTTGGTTTCAGCCTCCGACAAGCTGTGGCACTGTGACGGGTCCTGATCGTAAGCAGGGAGCTGCCTCATCAGCTGTCTGCGCCTGTACAGCGCCCCTTCTGTGCCCGCCACGGGCCGCCTTTCCTCCGGGAGAAGCTCCATATACTGCATGGCCTGGTGCACGCACAAAAAATTATATGAATTAGGCTACAATTAAAATTTATATGGCTAGCTCATGAAAAAAACAAATAAACTCATCATGTTTCAATTCTGGATTTGTAAAAGCCCAACAAACAAGTCCTACAGAACTCTCGAACGATCAAGTTAGTAATGTTAACATTTGCACATTCGTAAAAAGGAGGACTAATATGAAAAGTTTTAGACAGGCTAGCTATTCATACAGGAGAACCAGCATCCCTGCTTTCCCTGTTCTCTCTCGCCAAACCACCCAGGATCGTGGTAACACTGCCTCGTTGTTAAACCCTCAATAGACTGCATTCAACAGCAGAAATTTTATATGAATTTTAAGAGCCACTAAATGGCCATTATATGACAAATAAAATAAAATAAAATAAAAAATATTAATCAACTTTTTGGTAGTCCCGAGATTTTGAAGAAAAAAAAAGTTTCACTGGCCAAATATGGAACCTTGAGGAAACTCGGGACAGCCACTCTACATTTTAGTCCTGTAAATCTTTCGCTGGGTCTAACAAAATCTTATATACAGGTTGAGCAAAATTCAGCCTAAAGAGAACTTGGAGGAGGGGGAGAGGAGTTTGACTGTCACAAATCCAGTTCTTGCTTTTGTTTTTCATTTTCCATGTGCTGTTGTTTATATTATGGCCATGTGCCTTTGTTTTGGTTCCAGTGCTGTCCCTGCCCCTGCCTTATCATTGGTTTGCTTCCCTTATGTGTGCACCTGTTCGGTGTTTGGCTCTTAATAGTTAATTCGGTTATTTATACCCTGTTGTCTCCATTCGTCTTTGTGAAGTCTGCCAATTGTATTGTGCATTTCTGATCCTCCTTTGACCCATGCCTACAATAAATAGCCTACAATAAATCCTGCACTGAGCATACACATTAGTGTCATGCCTTAAACCGCAGGCTACATTGACGGGGGGGTTCATTTTTCTTCCAATATTATGTCATGTGATTGATATCGTTTTCATTTTCCTCCTTAAAAATCTAAGTATGGCCACCCAGTGCATAATTATATAAGAACGGTTGGGTACGATCGAGCTTAAGCCAGTCCCATGCTAGTTCAGCAATCTCTTACAGAGAACAATTGGACAAAATCGTTGAGGAAACTTTAAAAAAAAAAAAATTACGATTCATTCATTTCATTTTCCTTTGCCAATAGGTAAAAATCATTATTTATATAAGTGAGGCTAATTTTGATTACTCAGCAGCAGGCTTCTTAGCATAGTAAATGCCAACAGACTGCTCTGTGGCCTAGCTGTGGAAGATCAATTTAATGGAGGATATTTAGCAGTTGCCTCAAAATAAGTGGATAATTTGCATCCCTTTAGCCAGTTGGACAGCTATACACAAACGTTTGCTTTCTATATGTTAATTCAAAACAGGCGCCGATTCGTTCACTGTGCTTCTCTACGCTTTATGCTACTGTAAACTCTTGAGTCCGTGGCCTGTGCCACATTCGTCCTCTGGCATCGTAAACTTCTAAGGATGTCTTTAAAGCGACCACAGATATTCCTAAAACCCACTAAAAGAAAACATGTCCACTCTGTATAAAGACTGTTTAAGAAGAACAATAGTGCTACAGTTCTTTACTGCCTTTAAGCACTTTAGAAGACAGCTGTAACGAACTTGGAGAGACAATCCTAATTACTGCAACAAAAGCCACGGCACAGCACGAAGTAAGACAAAAGTCACCCTGAAGCAGTCATTAAGGCAGGCCTGGTTCAAATTCACACTCTTTAAACCGTTGGAAAAACATGTTGATAGAACTTGTGGTCCTGTATAGACCTTCTCATCTGTATTAAATAGGCAAACCATCATTCCAAGCTCCACTGCAGTGAACCTGCCAGATTCACTCTAGAGAACAAAGCTCCCTAATACACAATGGGTTTCAGGAAAAGACAGGGGTAGCTCAGACGGCTGAAAAAACAGTCGGCCATTCCCCTGACAGATGAAAGTCCTTCGCTTCGGCACACAGCGAACACGCTTCCTGGCAGCCCAGAGCGGGAATAGTAAAGCTGAAGGCTTATTCCCAGATCTCCACTCCACCCAACAAACAAAAACCACATACGGTGCCTCTGGCAGGACTAATCACTGCATAAAAGTCAAGTGGAACACCAGAGAAGTCTGGCCAGGGCAAATTAGAGCTCTGTATAAGAATAGGAGCAGTGACAGCCAGCAATTGCGATAGAGAAAAGGTCAGGCTCATTCCTGCATCTTAAAGTGCCAGATTATTCCACCGATCAGCAGATATCCTTCTGTTCCCCTGATACCAAACAACTACCATTCATTCTTTTCCAGTGATACAAAACAACTGCTTCTATAACCAGAGGATGAAGTATTTAAGGGTTCACTGCAAACAGACGCAGCTTCAAATATCAAACGCACTATTAGATTTCTTCCCCCTGACTGATGAGATGAAGGAACGTGAAAAGACTGAATAATCACATAATGCAATCTGCTGGAACACACTGGCGGTTATTTTCCACCCAAGTTCTTAACAGTACTATCAGTGATTCCTTTTTTAATCCTCCTTGCAATGCTTTGACGATGAACTCAAACAGAAAAGGTTCGAACTCCAAAAGAAAGGTTCGTCTAGAGCGTTAAAGCAAAAAGTTGCCTAAATTTATGATTGCTTTCAAATGAAGTTACTGTTGGTCTTGTGGGAACAAAATATGAAGTCCAAAGTATGAATGTACCAAAATGTCTGCCAATCACAAGGCTCATCTTTCCCAAACAGATTTTATTAAAACGATGTGGCTACACTTGAATGGTCTCTTTGAGCCTGTGCAACCTAACTATGTAACTTGGCAGATTGATACACTCGTATAAAAGAGTTCCTCAAGGGTTCTTTGGATAGTTTACGCTTCATAGATTTCTAAAAGGGTTTGAATTGGAGCCTTCTCTGCTACCTATGTAAGTTCTCTTCGCTCTCATTTGGTGGAACTCTTAAGCTGTATCAACATGAAACTTTCTGGTGATTTCTCACCAGTTTTTGAGTCAGGCCAGGTGGGGCCCAGTCATAGGTGATGGTGTTGAAGGTGGGGTCTTTGCGAGACACCACAGGGTTGGTGATGATCATGCGGTTACGTTTGTAGACCCTCAGGCCATCTCCACCTTTCACTTTGGTGGTCAGGTGGGCGTACTTGGAGTTCGCCAACAATCGGCCCATTTTATAGTCATCCTCGAGATCCGAGCTGGGTGCGTGGTCTTCTTGGCTGCAGTGACACTGAGTGCAAGCTTTGCTAAAGGGAGACATATATGGAAATTGTTAGTATTGAAACAAAAAAGCATGTGACCTTGACTTTTGAGAAAACAGAAAGCTACTCGAGTGCTTTGGTTTTATAATGGATGTTTAGAAGAAAGGAAAAAAAAAAGAAAAAAAAATCAGTCGTGATTTGTTACAGTGAATTCCTATTTCACGGGCCTGGAAAGCACACTACTATCAAAGCATGGACCAATCAACAAAATGCATTTTAATTGTGCACAGCTTACATAATGTGCACTTAGCAGAGCTCAGTTTATATCATATCAAGTGCAAAGCCCTTTTAAAAAAACAATACAGCGAGCTTCGACTCGTCTGCCTATTTGCTGCAAATCATCTTTCAAGCTCAAGGAAATGTAAACAGAGACGCCCACAATGGCTAGCAACACGTTTGTGGCGAAGCAAACGGAGCATTCCCCAAACATCAAGGGAAAAAGAGAATGGAGGGTTAGGGAGCCATGTCCTCATTTTCTTTACGTTTTTAGCAGAGGGAATAAATCACCTCCAGGAATGTGGCTGGAATCCAGAGCAGATCCCTTTACATGTCAGACACACCGCACCCCTTCCCGCTGGCGGCTGCACCACTGACATCTGGGAGAAAAAAAAGACAGAGGCGAGAGAGAGAGAGAGAGAGAGAGAGAGAGAGAGAGAGAGAGAGAGAGAGAGAGAGAGAGAGAGAGAGAGAGAGAGATAGAGAGAAGAGAATGCATATTCAGAGAATAAAGAGAAGGGTATTCAGTGACCATAGAGGTTCAGGGTCTCTATTACATTAGTTTTGACATTATAGAAATACTTTTGGTTCACCTTTTGATGGTGTACATATTAATCCTCCATATATAAACTGAAATAAATCAATTATCAGTTTGAATGAAAAGATGAGCTCCAGCTTTTATGACACTTTTTCTCCTATGAATGTTGTGAGTTATGAGAGTGTGGAATGAGAGCCTATAACCTCTGGTGTTTCCTCTGGAGTATAAGAGGGTAATAATTTTCCACCATAATATGTTTAGAAAATCTAAATAGCAGACATAATGGGGGCTCTATATCTTTCATACTGTCCACACAGCAGTTTTTTCGTACAGTGCTAGTTTAATTTCAGACTGAATAAACCGCTTATACAGTATATAAACCTTTATAAACCACTGTAATGGCAAAATAGACTTCAGTTTGGACCTGAAATGAGCAGTTTGTAATTTTCACAGCAGTCATCTGCCTGCAAAGTGAACTGCAATTGCAATGAATGCATTTTACCATTTCTCCCAACTAACTTCACCCCATACATATAAAACTACATATGCCTTTATAGGTAATGTTGAGCTTATTTCAGGGCCAGAAAACCTGAAATGTAAACCAAAACCAAAACAAAGAATATAACAATGCAGTACAGCAAATCACAGATGGTATTGCAGGTGGTATGTTTGGAATTACATGATTATTATGGGTATAGAAACACTTCTAAAGATTACAAACTGCACCTTTAATAACAATGCCCCAACATAGACATGAGGAAAGACCGATTCACACTGGTGTAGACACACAGATTGTGTCTCAAAAAGAAAACAGTCATATGCTGACACACGCTGTAATGAAAGCCCTCTCGAGTAAGTACATGATTCACCGAGTCTCCCATGACTGTGAGCATTAGCCAGCCAGTAAGAAGTGGCTAAATTTCCCAAACATGGTACAAGTACACACTTGCCCCCGTCACCTCCACATGATCTACAGCACACGTCTCTGAGAACCATACAACTTTGCTGGAACCTTGTGCTACGTCATACTTTTCCCTACATTTTAAACCAGCGTTCATCAAATCCAGTCCTTAAAAGGTCCAGTAGGGTTTAGTGATTTCTCTGCTCAGAGAAAGATCTTTAATTACTTGGTTTAGTATGCGTCTTAGAGCAGGGAAATCAGTAAACTGGGCTGGACTTTGGCACTGCAGGACTGGAGTTAATGACCCATACCCCAAATAAATAAGCTTTTCCAACAGATCATTACAAATTCAGGCCTTAAGGGTGTTTACTTGTAAATAGGATCTATCCAAGTGGCACTCAAGAGTGACAGTGCTGGGTTTATCCAGAAGAGTGAAATGGTGGGGAAAGAATACTCAACAACAAGACTGACAAAATAATTAAAAATCACAGTGATGAATAAAACACGCACATGAGGACTATTTATTTATCCAAATAGTTTTACATGCGAGGCAAAATCTAAATCCATTCCAACCACACAGCTGAGCAGTTGAGAATTAAAGTATCCGTTCAATTTGTTCAACGTAAATTGATTTTGCAGCAATTTCAACACACATCCCCAAATGTAGTCAAGACCTATTTGGTGTTTAAATTTAGCTTCTTTAGTATTTTTACTGGACCTACAAGGCTAATGATGCTACAAAGTAAGAGAAGACACCAGTTCAACAATGTGCAAATTGCATGTCTAAATAATCACATAAATGCTTTTGTCAAGTTTTTCAGTATCTCGAAACACTGTGGCACTACCCCAGAAAACAGTAGTCACAGAATCCCTTTTTTCCCCTTATAAGACAAGACAAAACTTTATTAATCCCCAGACAGAGAAATTTGGGTGTCACAGCAGTAACGAGACAGGTGAAGAAAATAGACATAGTAAGAAGAAAAATACAGGAAAATATAAAGAATACAGTGGATACACACACACACACACACACACACACACACACACACACACACACACACACACACATATATACATATATATACACATATATATATATATATATATATATATATATATATATATATATATATACACACACACACACATATATATATATATATATATATATATACATATATATATATATATATATATATATATATATATATATATATATATATATATATATATACATACATACATACATACATATATATATATATATATATATATATATATATATATATATATATATATATATATATATATATATATATATATATATATATAAATAAATCAGGAGATCAGACTTAGCTAGGAGGTCTGGCCCAAAGTCTGATGATAGAAGTGATTCAAATGCTAGTATAATTGGAGTGTGATTTGTAGCCTAGGGGGGTTTTGTTTGTTTTTTAATACAGATTTATTCTGCTGTTTTATGAAAGTTTATGTACAAATGGTTTTACCGAGCCAACAACATCTTTTAAGGTGAGTGCAGTGCTTAAACCATTAGGTAAGGATTTCTCTAGCTATATTAATCTTGTACCTCCATTGCAAATCTAAAAAGACTATAAACATGTCTTGCCTGATTAAATACATTTTGGAATAAGTGGTGAATAGTCTACATTTTTGGTCAAACACTTCCTTTATGAGTCGTCTCGCTCGGCACTGGCACTCAGGCAGTCCTTGGATTTGAACTCGCGACCTTCTGGTCATAAACACAGACCCAAAACTTTTGAGCTACGCCAAAAATAGCACCTACATGCTAGAATGGCACTCCATTGTCCGGAAAAGCCAAGTATGTGAGAGGACAGGTATGAGAGATATAATGAGGACATGGGAATTGGAGATATGTAGCGGCAGCAGCTTAGAACATTGTCTCTCTCAGAACCCATTTGTCAAATGGTCACTCAGTCAACATGGACAAAACCCCACAGTCAACACATCACACCATAGATATAAGATTTATACTGCAGAAACTGTGGCTTAAGCCACGTGATGAAGTGTCAGGTAAAAAAAACAAACAACAACAACATCATAAATAGAAAGTGAACAAAACAACACTGCATGTATCCATGGCACTAAAGCCCTATCAAAAAGGCAGACATATTTCTCTCATGATTCCAGCATCCTCATGTAACAAGTCAGTATTACTAACTCGTATCGCACCCTCTCGGCACACTTGGAGCTCCTGGCATCTACAAATGAACAAATGACTGAACAGCTATGTTGTTTAGTTCTGAGGTTCAGGTTTCCACTAAAGTACACAGGTCAAGTGGCCATTCATCACCCAGAATAACTCACAAGTACAACAAAGAAGCTAAATGACTCCAGACTCACTCTCTGCATACAAATTAATCCAATAACAAAGCAATTACTTATTACTCATATATGCAGTTTATTTCATTTAGATCCAGAATGAACCTCACAAACAATACTCCATGTAGGCAATTCATTCATACCAAGTGTGTGATTTAAATAAAAGCCAAACACGTCTCTAGAACTGGTTCATCACTAGTCATGCTGTTAAATTCCTTTTAAAATGACATCCCAATCGTAATAACTGAACATGTATCATACAAATGCACTTGCAATATTAATTTATCAATGCACAGATATTTTTCAATAGGAACAGTGCTCTAATTTGTTCGTACTGAATAACATCACAACTTTATCATACACTTTAGTGGTTTAGATTCGTAATTATCCAGCTATGAATAGTGTTTTCTTTTTGTTCATATTCAATATTATTGTATATTTCTTAGGAGAACCTAGATCCTAGAAAAAGCCCTCCTCCATCTTCAATTCGTCAACTCTTCACACAAGCACAAATTTTGTTATTTACATCTTCGAACACACAATTGAGCCACATCAACAAATACCTTCTTATTCACTATATACTGTGCACTATATAGACCAACTATGCAATAAATGAGAGGCTGTTATGCACACCCCAAAGGATATATTTGTACAAATAATAATAAATAAATAAAAAAAGTCTTTCAATCAGTCCGTAGAATTTTAACAGAGGTTTTTTTTGTGATCGTTGTGGCCAAAAATGCTTGATATTGTTGCAACTTTTTTTTTTCGTCCAAATTTGCGATGCAATTTGAGGAGTTTTTTGGTGCTTTTTTGCGGGAAACTACTTGAATTGGCGAAATTGCAATTGCGCAAAATTGTCTTGCACGGCCTTTCGCGGTGATGTTTGTTGGTAATTGAGACCTTTTAGCTGTACTCACATTCGACGCACGTGAATCAAAGAGGGCTTTGGCTGAATGAGCTGAATGTGATGACGGCACATGATGCACCTTGGACCGAATTGGCAGGAAATCTGCGGTAATTTCGAAAAATTGCAAGCTCTTCTGAATACTGTGGCGTTTGCTTGATTGTGTGTATATTTCTACGATCGCAAACTCCTGGAGGGACTGTTCGATAGACTTTGAGTTGACTAAAAGTAGAACATTTAACTTTGTAGATTCAAAATTTAACTTTGTTAAAATCCAAACAGTATTAGAACACTGAAATTTATTTTGCCAACAGCAGCAGCTTGTATCTCAAATGTTCTACATACAGTTCAGCCATAAACCCCTCAATATCCACTGCTATAGCCGCAGTATGTGCATGGCATACAGTCTGCTAACAGGCCGAATGTTGTTCCAGACAGTAGAAAATTAAACAGAGAGAAAGACTGAGTCAGAAGGTTGATGTTTTAGTCTAACAGAAGTCATCCTGGAGCCCAGAGCGCTTTCAGAGAGCAGAAGGCACACAAATATTGGGATTAATGGGATATGAGCAACAAGCCGAATGATGCAGGAGAATTAGGATCGTTGACTTGAAAAACAAACATGGAAATACATCTACCAAAATACCTCAAATGTAAATTCTGAAGAAGAAGAAGAAGAAGAGGAAGAAGAAGAGAGAGAGAGAGAAAACTCACTACAAAATACTGAAACAGAATAAAAAAATTGAGCATTTTGTATTCTGAAGTCCCTGAAATATATTTTGTAAAGGTCACATGATATCAGAAACTCCAAATTGAAAGTAAAGTTAGCTGGTGATTGATAGCTAGAACTAATACTAGGCAAATCCTTCAGAAACCACAGAAATATCCATCCATTTATACTCTTTCTTTGATTCTAAAGTATTACTGAAGGTACCCGCTGTTAAAGGTGTATTAGCACAAGCTTAACATAGCTGCTTTCCATTGCACTAGCTAGCTGCTATACTAAACGCTATTAAAATGCACAATATATAAGAAATCGTACATTTTACATGTAAAATCTTTTCAACAACCAGTAACACTCATGGTATTTAATAACGTGTTTGATTGAACACATTACTAACTTTCTATTTTATTAGTCATGGACTGTTCACAAAGAGAAAGCGCTAATCATTAATAAATTGATGCTAGCATGGAGTTCTAGGCATAGGGAAGCTCTGGTGCAAATATCTGCTTTGGAACTATGGAAAAGTTGAGACAGACTAAGAAGATACGGGAATAGTTATCTGAGCCACTGTAAGTACACATAATCATAAAATTCTGCAGAAACTATGCAGGTTACATTCACTTGTCAGTCGTATCCTGTGATTTAACTTCATTATACCAACATAACATGTATTAAATCATACTTAAACAGCTATATGACTATTGCGTGCAGCTCCCTTCAGCATTAGTACTTTTGTATTCTTACATGTCCTGCAACTATTTTGCACTGAATGTGGTTTATTGGTGGAAACATGGTTAAGAAGCTCTGTTACGGTCAGCTCTGTTAGCAGTTCTGTACTTGGACTGTATCTCACATGTACCTTCTCTTTTGGGGGGGGGCAATAAATACATGTAATACGACACCATACTTGAGAACACAGTGGCCCCGAACATAATTTGACCAACATCCAAAATGAAGATAGGCAATGAAATCCACATTCGCAGACATGGATCCAGCAGGACTTCTGCCAGTTTGTACAATCGTGCAGGTACGTTTTCAACCCTTCCTGCTGTTTCAGATTATTTCTATTGTGCATGTCTATTGCGTGTGTGTGTGTGTGTGTGTGTGTGTGTGTGTGTGTGTTTTTCCCCTGGAAGTAATTCCAGAGCATTCTGTTGGATACATAGCCTACTTTTCAGCTAGAATTGACACCAATGAGCCAGCTAGCTAAATCAAACATATCTTCATATATCTTCTGTATACAGTGGACCTATTTCATATTGATACATTTTATTGTTTATTACATTTTGATTGACTTTTTTCAAATATATAATGGTTATGCCAACAAGCTGTTCCTTCAATGCACTATTTTAATCTTGCAGTTATCAGCTAGTTATCCATTTGTTACTTCGATCCTGAATTTAGAGTTAAAAATTGAGGGAGATATTGGTGCTCAGATGAAATGACTTAACTGATATGTGTATATATATATATATATATATGTATATATATATATATATATATATATATATATATATATATATATATATATATAAAAAATATAATATAAAACAATATATCTATATCTATCTATCTATCTATCTATCTCTCTATATATATATATATACACACACACACACACACACACATATATAATTTATTTATTTATTAAATAAGAAAGAAAATGCTAGCGTTAATATTTCACTTAAAGGCATACCAGAAGCGAAACAAAATATATGCTGAGCTAATTGAGATAATTGACAGAGAAAACTTTCTACTTTTAAGGCTAAAACTATTGGGTTAAAATAAATCACCCTTAGGACAGAGATAAATATATCGAAATTGGTTTTAATCACATTTGTGATTAAATGATATCCATGCTGACAACTCAATAACACAACATATAAAAAATATATATATATATATATATTCAAAGGCTGCTGTTCCAACATTGTTGGCACCCATGACAGAATTAGTGGTCCCCATATCTTAAATCCCAATTTCATCATTAAGCCAGCAAAGAAACAGTCCTTTCATTACCCACAATAAGGAGCTGAATAAGGTTTCTTTAAGACTCATCATTGCACAAGCACTAAGCTCAGGAACTCTAAATTCGTCTGTGAAATGTGAATGCTCAGCATTTTCTTCTGTTGGAAACAGTGTCCAAACAGAAGGCTGAGACACAGTGCTGTCAGTGTCCACTTTCTACTCGTCGACACACAGTGAACAGGAGGAAAACCTTGGAACCTTGGTGCTGTTGAAATGTAGGAAACTATTTTAATTGGCCCGTCAAGTGATCAAGAGGCACAGGCGTAAATAAAGTAGCCAGCACTGAATACACACACACCAGGAGCTACATTAAGACTCATTATGGCTGGACATGTAGAGCATTACAGTACATAAGAAACAAAAGTCACTTTCATATCCAATCTAATAAAAGTATACAGTCAATATAAGAGGTAGGAAATCATTCAATATCTATCTGATGAAGTGCATTAAGTGAAAACTGTTGAGCTGAAGCTGTTATGAATGCAAATAAATTGGAGATGTGAAATTAGGAGTCATTGTTATTTGTATGTGTAGGCAACTGCTTGTAATATTACTATATTACATAATAATTATAATTCAAGTGTGAGCCAGAACATTGTACGTACACACATACATAAACAACTGGTCAAAAGTTTGGGGACACTCGACTCAAGTGTTTCTCATGAGCTTAAAAATATTTTTGATCTGAAGGTGTATGTTTAAATGTTTGAAATCAGTGTTGTAGACAAAAATATAATTGTGACATATTCATATCACACATTCCGACGTATTCATTTCATTCATTAGAAAACTAACATTTTATTTACATCTTTTTTTTTTTTTTCTTTTTTTTAACTCTGAGTGAAATATTTCGCAAAGCAGCCAATAAGTGTCCAGCGTAGGTGTGAACTCAATATGGTTTTAAAACAGTATTAACAGTATCTCCGGGGGATTCCTCAGGAAATCATTTGAGAAAACACCAAGAATACATTTCTGCAAATTCTCAGCAAAAAGGGCGTCTACTTTGAAGATCCTAAAGTAATAAAATTATTTTGATTTATTTTATCATTACATAATTCCCATAGTTCCATATGTGTTATTCCAGAGTTTTGATGACTTTATTATTATTATAAAATGTGAAAAAACTAATAAAAATACAGAATGAGTGTGTAAACTTTTGACTGGTAGTATATATTATATATATCTAAAAATTTATACATCTTATTATCCAATTAACTCAAATTTCTGCTTCTAGCACTTGCATCACTTTAGAAAACTTCAAGAACAAATTGAACTTACTATATTTATTCATTTATACAACTTTCACCTTAAGTAATGCCACGAATCAAAAGTTTACATACATACATACATACATACATTTGTAACCCTATACATTATAACAAACCTATTCCTATTAGCTTATATCTCATGTCTCAGGAAACATTAAGAAAACCTGCATAAGAAAAACAAGTTTTATTTATTTTATTTTTTTTGTTAAAAATATCATATTCTCACCTTCTGCATCCCGGAAATCACATCCATTTTGGTGAAACAGAAATACCTCAAAAGTCCAAACAATTTCGAGATGAAGAAGTCTCGGCGCTCCAGACAGCTCTGTCTCTCCATGTGGTTCACAAAGCTCTATTTAAACTGAATGGGGTCTGCTGGGAATCTCTCGCGCACTCCGCCCACCAATCACAGCGAACGGAACGCCGGCCAACCAATCAGAGACGCCGTGGACTTCCGGTTTTGAATTTAGGGCTCCGTCTGAGATTTGCAAACTACTTAGTAAACAATAAGTGAAAAGAATAGGTTATCCAAAGAAACTGAAAAGCACTATACTGTATTAAATAGTATGTTTAAATAGTACGCGAGCTCTGGTAGCCATGGTAACCTATAGAGGCGTATTATTGCATACTATTTAGTATGGTAGTAGGCTTCCGTGATAGAGATTTAAGCCAAGTCCGTCCTCCAGGATGAAAAAAAAGAGAAAGACATGACATCAGCCGTCGTCGTGAATGTGCGATATAAGCGTGGAGGAATGTACGACTCACATTCTTTTGTCATCAGTTACCTCCTGATCTGAGGGGAGGATGTTTCCTGTGTTCCAGCTCAACACTTTCTTTTTGCCTTTTTATGGAAGCGGCCAGGCAGAATGCATTAAAAGCGCATATTACAGGGGAAATGAGTCCCCTTGAGTTATTTATAGTATCACAAAAAGTCAAGATGAATCGGAAGTCTGCGGTCTAGACTTCATAACAGATGAGAGCTGTTCAGAGGTCTGATACTTGTGTTGCCAAATTGGCAAATAAACAAATAAAAGTGATTTGTGGCTCGTCACAGTTTATTATATAAGTAAGGAATAAAACACACTGGGATGTGCGGTTAGAGGAAAATAAGCAACGACAGGGTGAAGTTATTATCCATCCATCCATTTTCCGTACCGCGTATCCTACACAGGGTCACAGAGAGCCTGGAGTCTATCCCAGGGGACTCGGGGCACAGGGGGAGGGACACAGTGGACAGGGTGCCAAACCATCACAGGGCACAATCACACACACTCATTCACACACTACGGACAATTTGGAAATGCCAATCAGCCTACAAGTCATGTCTTTGGACTGGTGGAGGAAACTGGAGGAAGCCCCAGACGTACGGGGAGAACTGCCGGACTAACCAACCCCGAAGGTCCGAGGCAAACATGCTAACCATTACGCCACCATGCAACCCACAATACAGTTTTATTTTGTTAATTATTAGCCTAAGATTATGTGGGTCGTCCCTGTGTGCAAGTCGTTCTTATAGAAACGATAGCACATTGTTACAATATACAGGTGTAGAAGAGTAAAAGGTAAGTGGAATGAGAGTAGAACAGTCTTTTTGATTACAGCAGAAATGCTTAAGTAGAAATCTACAGTATCCAGGTGTGATTATCCACTGACACAAAGACAGTTAAAGCCTTTAAAAGGCGTAAACCTGGCAAGAGGAGCTATAAGGAGTCGAATTACATTTAAAATAAGGTGTGGTTAAGCATAGGATAAGTTTAAATTAGTCAAATTCATTTCTGGAATAGATAGGACTAGACACATTCAATCGGACATACTTGAGTCACAGGTCAATGAATAAGATGTTCAAGTCGAATCGTGAGTCGTAAATTCGCAGTCAAGTCACAGCTCAGTCAATTAAGTGACTCAAATGTGACTTGGGTAGCAAGTCTGGGAAAACGGCAGACAAAGAAATGTGATATGACAACAAATCGCGCTTAGGAAAAAGTGACTCCTGTTGTCCAAGAATGCCGGCTCATAACGTCACAGCGTTACACGGTGAAGTTTTGTTTATTTACATAGATTACAGTAAGTCATACTGAGTCCTAAACCATTTTCAGCTCTCGGTCATATCCCTGAAGAACTTGATGTACTTTGAGGCAGATATTTACAGAAAAGATTTCAGGCTTTGCTCCAGTGTAAATGTGATCCCCCCCCCCACCCTAAATAATCAATAGGGTGGTGTGATGAATTACACCATTCCAAAGTTCATTATTTTCCAATAACAGCATGTCCCAGTGTAAATCAATTCAAATGTATCAAAAAAATGTATTTAATAAAGTACAACACATCGTAACTTTAATCGGATTCTAGTTACGTTTAACGTTGTGGAACGTCTGCTAAACAATACCCTTTTATCATTTACATTATAGCAGCTATAAATAATCATTCCCTGACTTTTTTCCCCCGACTCTTGAAGTTAACAAGACAAAAAATGTCATGTTACTAACAAAACACAGTGTAAATCTTCTGTCCTAAAGACTTTTCCGTGTCGGAAACTTAAAGTTACGGCTGTAGCTCTGACTGGAGACTCCTTACAAAAATTCTAACTAAACATCTCACAGAAAACCTCACCATATCAGCAACTATACTTTTTTAATCCGCTTTGCTGCAGCGACCCCTTCTAAGTTGTTATTATTGAAACGATAACGTATTAGAATGAGCGCATTAATATAATCATCGGATTTGCCTTGCAGCTGGAATTACTGCTGTTATAGACAATGAATCAACAGTTTCTGACCAATCAGAATGGAGAATTCAACAGCACTGTAGTGTAAACTACTAAATAAATAAATCCTGCATATGAGTCGAAGGCTGTTATTTGCAGCCCGACGTGTTTAAAAATAGCCCGCTTGGGTGAGAATCTGCTCTGTCTGGCAACACTGGCTGTGAATTTCTGTTCATGCGTGTATACAGACTCCCGTGGTTAACAAATAACCGGCCAGATCTTTCAGATGAGGCGTTACACAGAAGCACTGAAGCTCAAAAGGAGGAATTTGGTTTCATGGAAACTGGATATTATAAAAAAAAATTAAAAAAAAAGCTTCTTTATAGCTCATTTAATAAGTGCATAAGTTTCAAACAGGCATTATTTGGCTTCGACAGGTTAGTAAGTGAGCCATGAGCGAGTAAAATCAATAGGAAAATCCTAAATGACTAGTCTATTGGACATACAGTGCACTTCCTAGGGTGCAGAGGTTATTATTTCATTCACATATAGAGAACATGTGGAGCCATTTGGAATTTAGCTACTGATTCGTGTAAATGTCAATATTATTGGCTATTTTTCAGACTTTCTCAGAATGTGGGTCCAATAAGGCTTCCATCCAAGCAGTCTGTGTATTTGACTAATATGCTGCTCTCTGCTTAGTGGCTTTTATAGGACTCTTGACTGCTTTTAACTCAACATGGCACAGCAGAGCACAGACACATTTCCAGGCTTATGAGGTACATGCTGATGTATTTTTACCCTGATGAAGACTTAATACCAGACATGTGGCAGTGTGTAAAAAATAAATAAATCATTATCCGACAGAGAAACAAAGACCAGAGCGGTTTCTTGTTTTGTTTATATTAATTCTGATTTTTTAAAAAAAGAAAAGAAAAAAAAGTCATTAAAAAGTGTTCATATTATCTGGGCTGACATTTTAGTGGTAGCATTCAAATACTTCAGTGTCAGTTCAAATTAACATGGGTATTGTACATTCCAGTATTTGTTCAGTTTCACGTTCATTACAATCTCTCAAACGGAGTGCATACATGATTTATAACGTGGAAATAACTGAACAGTGATGAGCTCGGCTGACGTCGTGGCATGATTTTTCCTTTTTATCCTACTGTGACTTCATCTGCTGCACTTATTCCAGGTTAAAGGAATATCCCTTTCTCTTTTTAAACATCTCTTTAACCTAATCTCTACCCATCATATACATACATACATTATATGATATATATATATATATATATATATATATATATATATATATATATATATATATATATATATATATATATATATATATATATACACATACATATACATACATATACACATACATATACATACATATATATATATATATATATATATATATATATATATATATATATATATATATATATATATATATATATGTATGTATATGTATGTGTATATGTATGTATATGTATGTGTATATATATATATATATATATATATATATATATATATATATATATATATATATATATATATATATATATACACATACATATACATACATATACACATACATATACATACATATATATATATATACATATATATATATATATATATATATATATATATATATATATATATATATATATATATATATATATATATACATACATATACACACACACACACACACACACACACACACACACACATACATACATACATATGTATACATATGTATACACATATATTAGATATACATTATATAAAATATATAAAAACATGTATTTGTATTTTTTTAAAAGCACTTTGCTTTCTTGGTAGTTAAAAAAAAATGCTGTATGACTAATGCTTTTTTTTTTTTTTTTTTAACCCTTACTTATAATGGATGTTGTTGAATTCCATCAATAAAACTTTTAAGCAAAAACGTCGGGAGAGTCGGGACTACTTTATCACAGGGAAGCGTCCAGGTGATCATAAGCAACCGGAAACACCTTTTACTTTAGTGCTTCATTAATGGAAAGTTCTCTCACGCCCGTCTCGTCCAAAGACTTTTACTCAAAAGAGTGTAATGGTATGTTGGTTGGAATTCACACCACACACTATGGAGCTAAACGTTTGTGGACACCTGACTATCACACCCACATGTGGTTCTCCGAATTGTTGCCACAATGTTGGAAGCCCAAAGTTGTATAGGGATGTCTTGATGTGCTTGTAGAATTTCCCTTCACTGGAACTAAGAGGATCAAACCTGTTCCAGCACGACAATGCTCCTGTGGACTAAGTGAGCTCCACGAAGACATGGTTTTCCAAGGTTGGAGAAGAAGAACCACCCACTGAATGCACTTGGGATGCATTGGAAGATCCTCCATGAGTGCCTGACCTTTTGCTGAATTCCCACAAGCACCCACAGCCAAGCTCCAAAATCTAGTGGATGTTGGAAGTCTTCCCAGAAGAATAGAGGTTAATATAAACAGCAAAAGGGATGACAATACAATATGGATTTGGAATAGGATGTTCCATACTCAGGTGTGCACATACCTTTGCCATATAGTGTATAGTTGCATATTTTACAAATTCCCTTAGACTACCATTATAAGTGAATCTTGAGGAAAGGGGTCTTCCATTCTTTTTTTAATACAGAGCAATGTGTCAAGATTCTTATAATGTGGTAATCACATACTGTATACAGTATACTACAAGTAATTAGGTTGAAATATGTCGGAATATTCCTTTAATCTGGATTAAATGAATACTATGGCACCTCCAAGCTTCTAAGATGCACTCAGCTCAATATGTACCATATGTAGAGTACAATATGTACACTTTGCACAGACAACCCTACTGTTATTATTATTATTATTATTATTATTATTATTATCATCCTAAATCATCACTAAGGAAAAAGACAAAATGAAGAAATAAGTTGCATAAGGGACACAGGCTCCTCGTTTTTAAGGCAATGTGACATTCGATCCAACCTTCATCTTTTCATATACACAGGGCAGATCTAGAAAAATTCTAGACAAACCTTCATCTCGACACTTAAATACAGGAACGTCACCGCCCGTCTTTTACAATACTTACAACCCTCCCGCTAAAATTCCCAGCCATGCCTCACACCATTAGCGCTCTCCTGATACACACTCGGGCACGGAGAAGTACAAGAATGTGCTTGATTTCTACATGATGATGCGAGGCTCGGGCACAGAGTCTGTGATGGACTTGTGGGGCAGAACGTTAGCGCCGTTGATGTAGAGCTCATCGCTGACGATCACGTCCTCTCCCAGAACACTGACATTCTCCATCCGCACCTGGAAGAAGAAGAGGACAGAGTCTCAACCAAGTTCTAACCTTCTCAAATAATGTCAAAGCTGAGCATGTGATTGAGCACGTTTACATGTACAAATTCATGCATTAACTGAATGCATATGTATGTACAAACCCAATTCCAAAAAAGTTGGGACGCTGTGTAAAATGTAAATAAAAACAATGCAACCATTTGCAAATCTCATAATCCCATGTGTTATTCACAATAGAACATAGAAAACATCAAATGTTTAAACTGAGGAAATAATGAGGTCATTTTGAATTTGATGGAGGCAACACATCTCCAAAAATTTGGGACGAAGCAACAAAGGCTAGAAAAGTAAGTGTTACTAAAAAGAAACAGCTGAAGAAACATTTTGCAACTAATTAGGTTAACTGACAGCAGGTCAGTATCAATGTTGGGTATAAAAAGAGTATCTTAGAGACGCAGACTCTCTTAGAAGTAAAGATGGGATGGAATCTAGATGAAAGCATGTGCTGCTGTAAAACCTGTATATACCTTTCAGCATTGATGATGCCTTTCCAGATGTGAAAGCTGTCCATTCCATAGGCACTAATGCACCCCTATACCATCAGAGGTGCAGGTTTTTGAACCGAGTGCTGATAAAAAGCCGGATGGTCCCTCTCGTTAGTCTAGAGGACACGGCGTTCATAGTTTCCAAAAAGAATTTAAAATTTCGATTCGTCTGACCACCGAACAGTTTTCCACTTTGCCTCAGTCCATTTTAAATGATCTTTGGCCCAGAGAAGACGGCGGCGTTTCTGGATCATGTTCACATATCGCTTCTTCTTCGCATGATGGAGTTTTAACCAGCATTTGTGGATGGCACTGCGAACTGTGTTCACAGACAATGAGTTCTGGAGGTGTTTCTGAGCTCATGCAGTGATTCCCATTACAGAATCCTGCCTGTTATTAACGCAGTGCCGCCTGAGGACCCGAAGATCACGGCCATGCAATATTGACTTTCAAACTTTTCCCTTGCACACAGAGATTTCTCCAGATTCTCAGAATCTTTTGATATTATGTACTGTCAGTCATGTTACTGACCTGTTACCAATTAACCTCCAGTGGTTTCTTTTTACTAACACTTACTTTTCCAGGCTTTTGTTGCCCCGTCCCAAGTTTTCTGAGACGTGTTACAGCCATCAAATTCAAAATTACCTTATTTTTTCCTTAAAGTGGTAAATTTACTCAGTTTAAACATTTGCTATGTTTTCTACGTTCTATTGTGAATAACATATGGGTTTATGAGACTTACAAACTGTTGCATTCTGTTTTTATTTATATTTTACACAGCGTCCCAACTTTTTGGAATTGGGTTTGTAAGTACAAGCAGCAAAGAAAACTCCAGGTCTAATACTTTATGTTTATGTGTTGATTCCAAATGATTCAGCTCTTTGAACTGGTTCTTTAGAGGTGAGAGCCAACTCATAAATATAAGCCGGGTTTCCCCCCCTCCTTCCTTTTGTTGGATTTACACCAGGTCCAGTGCTCATGCTCAAGCATCCAAGACACTCTCGGTTAATCTATGCAAGCTTTCTTTGTCCTACAATCTTTATATGTTGCTGCTTCTGTGATTTCTTTTTTAACATTGGATCCCACTGAACCTCAACTTTTACCTTGCAATTCAACTTTTACCTAATATAAACACTGTTTTAATGAAAAAAGTGATCACTTAAATAATCTAGTACCAGTGGATTAGATTATTAGTGTGCATGTTAAGCACAAGTACGAGCGTTCCTTTAATCCACATGTATACAGTAACTTGTATCCAATGCTACTCTCAGGTCAGTGTACAAGGTCAGCTTCCACAAACGCCTCTTCATCTGACTCACAGCCTTTTAAAAGCATCGTCATGTCACACGGCTTAATCCATAACCGTCTTAAAATAGACACTGAAGTGATAACACACGCAACAGGAGGCTAATATTAGCACGAGGCAGGTGAAATGCATTATTTAAAACACAATAGAAGACAAGTTAAGACCATCAGGCAGGTGCTGTTCCTACCCACATCCAGGTCGATATTAAAGTCTCAGTGGCAATCATGCAAAATATTAACAATAAAAATTCCCACAAAATTCACTGATCTTGATTGATCCTAATCAGCATGGCTTACTATAATAACACTACCAAGGACTGCACACAAATGTAGAGAATCAGGATTGTTCAACATTACTGTACATAAGAGAGATATTGTATCTCATCCTCAGAAGCTCCACCCACACGAGCCTCACTTTTGTACACTTTTCTGGCAACAAGCTGCAGAATGTCGATGGCCTACATTTGATTGCCTTTCGTTCCCTGTGGAAGACACTATCAAACTTTCAAAGCTGGAAAAAATTTTTTAAAAATAAGCAGCTCCATATTTGTACCGCCCAACGAGACCACAGTCCAATCCTCTTGCTTCTAAGGCTCACGAATTAACGTTTAAAATGTCACATAGAACCGAAAGCAAGCGTCTTTTATGTCTCGTGTCCTTTCCCCTTCAGTGAATCGACTCCCACATTGCCAGAACAAAGGTTAAACTAAAAAATAAAAAAAAAGATTCACGAATTCTACGGCTAAACTGTAGACGTTGGTAAGAGATATAAGCAGTGTAATAGAGCATAGATACACCCTGCATTAGACATGATGCGTAGGTGTATTTTCCAAGATGGCATTAGTCAACGGTTGGTAAAAAAATATCTAATCAATCCCCGTAGACTCTGATAACAGTAGAGAGCTACTAAGTTACAGTACGAGTCCTCACCCATTGTCCTACAGAAGAGCTCCAGCCCACGATGCATGACTCAAGCCAGGAGTGTGAGCGGATATGAGCTCCCTTCAGCACGGTGCAGCGTTTGATCCTCACGCCATCCTCCAGCACCACCCCGGCGCCGATGGTCACGTTGGGCCCAATTGTGCAGTTCTCCCCGATCACCGCCGTTGGGTCCTGTACAATAAAGTGCTTCGTTTAAAACCCCTCAGTGGTGATGTTTTGTTTATTTCAAAATGTAAAGTGTTTGGATTCAAAAAGAACAGAAAAGAATAATGAGGCCACACTGCCACCTAGTGGACATAAGACAGACGTAGTGCGTTTACAGATTAAAATCGGAAGAAAAAGACCTCCTGCAGTCTGTAGCGAGTACGTGTCTTACCACTAAAACGTTGCCGAGGAAGCCGGGTCCAGTGCGGAGCCTCTCGGGAGCGTTCTGTCGGACAGACTGCAGGTACATACACATGCCGGTCAGGAAGTCTTTAGGCTGACCGATGTCCATCCAGAACCCTGGAGCGCACACACACACACAAAAAAAAAAAGAAAAAAAGAAAAAAAAGAGTGTGTTAATCAGGTTAATGCAACCTTAAAGGGTTTCACTACTAGACCTTAAAATGAATTACAGTTTGATGATCCCTTGATTTTTGTAGACATTCTATTTATTCTGAAGGTACAAGGCTAACAAATAAATGAAGCTTATAGCCACCAGCTTTTTGTGTTTTTGTGCAAGCATTTAACATTATACAACCTCCCCTTTACAATATGTTGGGGTGTTTGTAATCTCAAACTGACAAGCTCGTGTCACTCCTGGCTCTGGATGACGTGCAGTTATCTATAAAAACAGCTTGATGATAGCCTATGTCCTTTGTGGTGCAGTGTACATAAAGCTAAACTGGTGGCCATAAGCATTTATAATTATTATTAGTAGATTATTTCGATTTTTAGTTAGCCTCACATTAGTCATCACATTTTCCATCAAAGTTTTTTAATTGATTCTGAAAAGATGAATCACAACGTTTTGTTTTCTTACCAGTGATTTATGCTCCGTTTTGTCCTTCTTTGCTTTACATTTAGACAATATGTCATGGTTGATGGACTACATTTGGGTTAAAGGGAAAACAGTGTAGATGGATGATAGACGGATGATAGATGGATGTTAAGAGGGTGTGAGGGCTGATTTACCTTGAAGCTCCATGGCATAAAGCTGTCCCTCCTCAGCCATGACTGGGAAAATCTCCTTCTCAATAGAGGTGGGTCGCAACTGTGGGAAATAAGGAATAAGAGACAGGGTGTGCTGTTAAAGGAAAATAATCAGTGAGGAGATAGTGTGATCTGTAACCACTAAGAGGTTGATCATTTTCCAATAAAAGCATGTTTTATTACTTTCATACAACAGCAATTTGCCAACTTCTTTTATATATGTTAAAAAAAACCCTGTGATTCGTCTCGCAGATGGAACTGCAGTCAAAGCTACTTTTAAAGAAAATTCATCGACACCTTCTGACCAATCGGACTGGATCATTTAACAGCGCTGTGGTATAAAGTAACCCGATCTGGGTTTCAGCCTGACCTGTATTCTCCTCAGCATGCTCGGGCTGAAGATGTACATTCCGGCGTTGATCTTGTTGGAGACGAACACCTGCGGCTTCTCGACGAAGCGGTGAATGCGGCCGGTCTCGCCCTCGTACACCACCACGCCGTACTTCGACGGCTCCTCCACTTTAGTTACCTGTAACATTTATCATCATATGAGAATGGGTCACTTCAGGGTTATGGATGTGACAGCTGAACTCGTAACTTATTTGCAAAACTATTCATGGGACCTTATTAGAAGAATGAATATATATTCAGGAATATATACACAGTATAAACATTCATTTTCAAAATGTTCATACTGAGGTGTGTGTATATATATATATATATATATATATATATATATATATATATATATATATATATATATATATATATATAAATATATATATATATATAAATAAAATTTGAAAAGGTTGCACTGGTTAAATCCACAAGCTTAAGTTTGAAATGTTTATTCTACCCAGGCAGCCCATGAAATTCTTTGGGAATTCACAGATTTTGTTTCGTTATGTGAAATTCAAACCTACGAAATTCAGAGCAATACGTGACTTACGACAATGGTTCCCTCTTTGCCGTGGTTCTTGTGGAATTTAAGCATGTCCTCGAATGGAAAGTCACAGATCACATCACTGTTGAGCACAAAAAAAGGCTCGTCGCTGTCCGTCAGCAGCTCACGAGCCAGAGCGAGAGGACCAGCTGAATGAGAACAGAAGGGCAGATACAAAAAAAAATTGGGGGGGGGGTTGGCCTGTACCACGTACCGACATCCTCGTAACAACCTACGAGACTCTCTGCAAGCTTCTGGTGAGCCATTTTATTCCCGCCATGTCTAAGATATACCTAGATATCTAAAACTGCCTCTTATATGCACGTTATTACAATTTAATGAAAAATTCCACGTAGGTCAAAACAGCCCTGTAGTCGAGCTAAATCACAGATTTATATTAACATGCTTATTCTAATACGTTATCGTTTCTCTAGTAACATTTTACTCAATATTGATTTTCACCCTTTTCCCTTGCACACAGAGATTTCTACAGATTCTCAGAATCTTTTGATGATATTATGTACTGTAGATGATGAGATATTCAGAGTCTTCGCAATTTTACGTTGAGGAACATTACTCTGAAATTGTTCCACAATTCGTATACGCAGTTGTTCGCAGATCGATGAACCTCTGCCCATCTTTACTTGTGAAAGACTCTGCCTTTCTAAGATACTTTTTTACATCAAATCATGTTACTGACCTGTGGCCAATTAACCTCCAGCTGTTTCTTTTTACTAACACTTATTTTTCCAGGCTTTTGTTGCCCCGTCCCAACTTTTTTGAGACGTGTTATGGCTATCAAATTCAAAATTACCTTATTTTTTCCTTAAAATGGTACATTTACTCAGTTTAAACATTTGATATGTTTTCTTTGTTCTACTGTGAATAACATATGGGTTTATGAGACTTGCAAATCACTGCATTCTGTTTTTATTTACATTTTACACAGCGTCCCAACTTCTTTGGAATTGGGGTTGTACATTAAATCGCTTCTATAGTAAAAACTTACTCAAGGACTTGGTGGATGCTTCACATAAACTGATTAAAAATATGCGTTGATGTTCAACGAATAACAGTAAATGTTGATATGGTGACGCTTTCTGTACAGAGACGTTTATTGAACATTTATGGAAGGAGTCTCCAGTGTCAGGGTGTTTTCTGCCACATGAGGGTCTTGTGGACATTCTGGTTTCGCTGTAAATTGTGAAGCTGTGTTTTATGTCTTATTAAAGAAAGAGAGGCTAGTAAGGGAGTGAATACTAGGTGCTGGAACATAACAGAAACTGACTTGTTTCACAGCTGTTCCACATTATTAAATATAACTATAAATTAGAGGTCGACCGGTTGTGCTGATTACTCCGATTGGTGGAACTAACGGTTATTGGCATAAATGCACACCGATAGTTTTCCCCGATTGCGTCCCCTGCTGGAGTGGCTGAGAAGTGTCTGCTGTCATTATACAGTACGAGAGCGGCCTCTAGAGGAAATAAAAAAGCTCACTGACTAATTTTGTTGTTTTAGTTGTTGGGTTTTTTTTAAAATTCATTTTAAATATCTCTTTTTTTTATTTGTTATTTGGAGTGTTACTTTTTTTGCTTCAGTTTGGACATATTTATTTACTTGAGTATTTATTAATAATTAATATACATTAATATTTATAGATTTATGTCGTCATTTTTATGGTACAGTCAGTAGTGTTTATTTTTTGTAATAAAGTTCAGCAATATTTTACTTTGAGTGTTATCATTCGGTATCAATTTTAAAAACTGTTGATCGGTTGATTAATTGGTTATCAGCAGGTAGTTATTTATGGGTTAAATCCACTATCAGTCATCTCTACTATAAACAGTAAAAATGTACGACGCATCATTTTTCGGATAATTTTTCTTTTTTATGTTGCCAAATTGTTGTAGTATAAGAGGAATAAAACACTTCAGGAAGTGATATTATTGCAAAACAATCAGCTTTGGTAGCAATATGGTAACAATGATGCCACCTATTAATTATTTTGCAATAAAGGCATGTCCTTATGTATTACATTTTAACAGATATCTGAAATTTTCATTTCTACTAGGATCGATTTCATTGCGGATATTTAGAAGATAAAATTTTACTAGTCATATTTCATATCATGACTTTTTACGCGAAAATAGCTCACCATAGTCGTGACGCTGACGTGCTGTCAGACAAGTTGTATCCTGTGTTTATGAGAAAGGTTTGTGTCGCTCAAACCCATGCACATAGGTTTACTGAATAAAAACATCAGTGAAATGGTATCAAATCTGAGCCATTACTAGTCTACTGGTTCAAGCCAACACTGGCTCGGTCGATACTCTCGTACTACTACTAGTCGGATTTCACTCGTGCCCATAACAGCAAGTATTAAATGCAGGTTTTAGGCCCGTAAGGCAGAAACGACCCACCTGTCCCCAGCGGTTCCTTCTCATGGGAAAGGGAGATTTTTATTCCGAGCTGTGGAGGACAGAACAGCATGTTTTGAGATGTTTTACTATTTCCATTCCCTGTTTACCTGAACAGGTATATAACAGTATCAACTCTTGTATACTGACAGAATCAAAAGCTTTTTTTCTCCTCCTTCATTTAAAGGAAGGAAGTATGTAACTTGACCATACAAAGTGTCTTACTCTCTGTTCCTGTGTCTTCATCTCTCTTTCCAGGAGGTCGGACATGTAGCTGACGGCCAGGACGACATGACGGACTCCCGCCTATACACACGCAAAACAGTCAAACATGCAGACATGAATATGATCGCGTGACCAGAGCAGAGCAGCGTTTGACCTCTTAGCAAAGAGAATGTATGAATCAACCAGAGAAAGAGGTTGTGCAAAGTAAACATTCCTATACAAGTCGGCATTACGGTCTATGTTGACGTTTATATTCAGGTTTCCTGAGGACTCTAGGAATCAGGAAAAAACACAGGTCAACAGTTCTCATAAAGCTCGTGTCAATATTCTAGTCCCACAGATCTGCACAATTTACTCCCAACACACCTAATCCAACTTCCCGAGGACTCCATAAGATATGATAAGAAGCAGGGTCCTGTGTTATTAGACTTGCACTGACCTTGACTAAGGCTTCCACCTGATGGAGCAGGATGGGTTTGTTACAGAACTCCACCAGTGGCTTGGGCACGCTGAGCGTGAGAGGCCGTAATCTTGTGCCGTAGCCCCCGACGAGAATCAGAGCTTTCATGACGGACGGATCGGAAAGAACGTAGCGATGAACTGCAGTCTGAATGAGCCGAGACACACGGCAGCATCAGGTACGGCAGGTATAACCGCACCTGTGATGGAGCAATAAGGGTGAGTCAGCATTACATACATCCCAGTATGACTCCACAAACAATGCAAACACCACGTAAGAATTTCTCTTCATTTTGTACTTGCTAATACATTCTGAAAATATCTGAAACGGCTAATCAGAAACCAAAGAATTAATTACACAAGGAGTATAAAAGGAATATGACTCCTGTTGCGCTCATAGATGTTAAAACATTATAAAATACGATAACAAAGACTTGAAAATAGACATTATATGTGGAAATATAACAGGCTTACTGTGATATAAAGTGGATAGTATGTACACAACTACTGTGCTGTATGTGGAAAAAACACTTGTGCTATGAGGATTTTCATAAATCAGTAGTTGAATTCCAAATGGAGTCGTGCACCCTACATTAGTGCACTACTCAGGATATGACGTAATTGCTTACGCGCGCTGTGTAGTGCACTACAGTTTAAAACAGGATCAATTTGGGATTCACCCTTCGACGACTTTCGTAAACAGTGTCTAAAAAGCCAGTTTCGCTGTGTAGTGACCAAAACAAGAAGTGATACTGGTCATTAATGAACAAATATAGACCAAAATGTTACTCAAAGCACCAGTTAAATCCATTTGATATGAAATTAAGAATAAACTGTAACTTAATACTTTGCTAGTCAGTGCCTGAAAGAATCTTGTTTAGCATCCTGCAATACTAAAGTGCTAAACTAAGCGTCTAGCTATTTAAAAACAGGTACTGGGATTGTGTTTACTCTTTTTTGTGTGTTTAGGTTGATTATTTTATTAACGGCAGGTATGTTATAAAGAAGCCATTAGACAGAGAAGCATCTCTCTCACTCACTCACTCACTCACTGTAACGCTACCGCTCGATAAACTTGTAGACCTCGTCAGAGCTTCAGCCTCGTGGAGACCTGTGACGATTTATCACTGTAATTCAGAGCAGATGAGCTGCAGGACCTGGGACACACCCGTATTTCTGACAAAGTTTCCTCCACCGTTAAACAGGTTTCTATTCAATGAATAAGCGCCGAGGTTCTTCCAGGATCCAGGCGAGTGGGCGTGGCGGCGTGACGTCGACTTTCTCGTAGCAGGTCATCGGTCGTCGGAGTGTACCATTATCTGAGAGGGAACACGTTCATTCATAACACTAATTTGTGAATTATTCATATAATTTGTTAATCAAATATTAACAAACTTATACGCATATATATATATATATATATATATATATATATATATATATATATATATATATATATTTTGTTTATCACGTAAAGATTCTGATATTGAGTTTTTAGAGAGTATTTCTATTTTTATTACTAGTATGTCTCCAAATGTATTCACTGTCATCGTCAGTGAAAACGGTCCCTTTTTATTATTCTTCAGGATTAATAAAGTTAATATTATCTTGTCTTGGCAAATCGATTTTTGTTGCATTAAAATAAATAAAAACAACAACAAAATCCCCTTGGTGAATTATGACTTATGGTGGGGGGTAAACGTAATTTTAAAATGTTGTATCAATTTAAGTACTGAACTCCTGTTTATTTAACAGGAAACGTACAATAGCAAAAGAAAGAAGGAGAGGGGCTTACAATACGCATATCCATTCATACCCCCTCCTCCTTTTCATAATGGTATGACCTATAGCCCTGATTTGGCCGCGCCCCATTCTTCTTAACCAATCACAGCAGAGCAACGTGGCCAGGAAGTAAAAACACTGCGGCTCCGTCCTAACAACAATATGTTAAAAGCAATTAAAAATAAACAAACAAAAATAAACAACCAACCACTGGTATATTAAATAGGTCATCTTAAATTGCAAAACGCGGGTCAAATTGGTGTGATTTTTTTTTAAAATAATTGATCAGCAGTTAAAATATTTTTTGATCGTCCATGTAAACCTTAACTCTGAAAGAAACCTGTGACTACGTTTACATGGACAGCAGTAATCTAATTACTGACCTCACTCTGAGTAAGATAATAATATGATTATTATTAATCCGACGTCCCTCCAGAATTTCACGTATCAACATACAGTTCGTCTTCGTTATGGGACCCTATACAGTTTGGGGTGTTTTTCTTTAATTTTTTACGAACGCTCTAAGTGCAGTTAATTATTTGTCATGGTGTACGTTCAAATAGACAACTGCTTGAAGTCGTGGGCTGCGTCCCAAACCGCGTACTTACCGTCTATATAGTAGCCGAGATGCATGTATTTTTCCCCACTACAGGCCTATAGTAGGCAAGTATGCGGTGTGGGACGCAGCCGAACTCTCTTGTTCGCTGTAAAACGTAAAACTGCCGTGTGTGATCGTGTCCTGTCGCAAAATGCGGTGGAAACTCACACATGACGTTCATAATGTGATTAAGGTGTTTACATGTCTGTAATACACGTTCATAATGCGACTACAACAGGAATACTCCACCTGTCTTAATTCGATTATTGCTTACTTCGAGTATGACCTTAATTAGATTAAGGTAATTAAAAATTGCTGTTTACATGGTAGTTTCTTAATTAGAGTATGGTCTTAATCGGGTTAAGAGTGGATTATTAGCTGCGTTTACATGGACAACAGTAATCCATTCTTAACCCCATTAAGACTTTGATGAAGTCTTCTGTAAGGAGATGTTTATTTACAGCATGTTAGCACTGGGTCACAGTCTGGACTGACTAACCCATCATGCAGATGTTTTACAACATTAAACAGAACTATAATTGGATAAAAAGTGTCGTATCTAATTTATAAATGTATTCGTCAGCAAAATTCTTTGGTATAAGAGGAATAAAACACTTGGGAAAATAAATTTAGGGGTGATCAAAACCCTCCGCTTTGCATCAGGTTGCATCACATCACCCAATCACTGATTATTTTCCCCCAACAGCATACACTCTAGTGTTTTATTTCTTACATTTTTAGGGCACGTACCTAAAGCAGAGATGGAGCGTCATTAGGGTCACCATCCTCTTCCATGGTAAAATTGGAGTTTCCATTTAAAAAAAACTAAGCTAATTTGAAAAGAAGAGCTAAAAGAAAGCTAATTCAGCAAATTTTACAGAAGTTGGTTTAATTATCAGTCACTCCTATTTGGAGGTCGACCGATTGATCAGATTTGCAGATTAACTGTCACCGATATCTGATTGCTTGAAGTAATCGCTTATTGGCAGAATCCCACACTAACAGTTTGTCCCGGTTGCGGCTGGGAAGCGTCTCGCTGTCGTTATACAGCACGAGAGCGGTCTATAGAGGTGAAATAAAAACCCACTGACAAATTCTGTTGTGTTATTTGAAGTGTTTGTTTTTTACAGTTACATTTATATAGCGCTTTTCTAGACACCCAAAGCACCTTACATCATATTCAGGAGGGGGGTTTGGAATCTCCTCATCCACCTCTAGTGTGTAGCATCCACCTGGATGATGGATCAGAACTCCCACCACACACCAGATATTAGTGGAGAGGAGAGTGATGTAGTCAATTCAGATGGGGATTATTACAGGGCCATGATAGAGAAGGGCCAATGGGGGAATTTCAGTTATTCTGTACCCCTACTCTTTTACAATAAGCATCCTGGGATTTCTAATGACCACAGAGAGTCAGGATTTAACATCTCATATGAAAGACGGTGCTGTTTTTACAGTATAGTGTCCCTGTGACTATACTGGGGCATTAGGCCCTACACAGACCACAGGGTGAGCGCCCCCTGCTGGCCTCACTAATACCACTTCCAGCAGCAACCTTAGTTTTCCCCAGGAGGTCTCCCATCGAAGTTACTGGGACACCAGGTGAGATATGGATCTGGCCATTTGTTATTTTGAGTGTTACTTTTTGGTTCAGTTTCAACCAAAATCTTATTTACTTTAATATTTATTAATAGTTAACACATTAATATACATTTTCAGTTCACATTTTCCTGGTACAGTCAGTACTGATTTTTATTTTAAACATTCAGCATTTTTTTTACTTTGAGTGTAATGTCTTCATTCGGTATAAATTTTAAAACTGTCGATCGGTAAAATCTGCCATACTCCTGTTCCTTCATGTCGGCACTGCTTAGTGTTTTGCCACAGTATTTCAAAACTAAAAAGTATTTATTTTAACCGGTTTTCACGTGCTTATCACTGCAATGAAAGAAATAAGACAAAACAACAAATTTCTTAAATAAATGATTTATAACTCACATTCAAAGATGTCATATATATTTTTTTTCCTTAAAAAAATATCCATCCATGCAACAACAACAAAGGGAGAAATACATACTTTTTTTGGGGATCTTTTTTTTTTCTCTATTTGGACAAATCTCACATCTATGGAGAGACTAAGAACATCCGCCACAGAGGAGACCTGTTTTTGATTTCTTCCCAAGACAAAAGACAGCAACTTCGGTTTTTCCGCTAAGTCGTGTGAGCGCTTCTCTCTCCTGCCCTGGCACAGAACAGACTTTTCTGTTACGCTCAAGAAGCCAGGAGCCACACCCGTCAGAGTCAACAGGGTAATGATTTGTGACCGCTTTTTAAAACCTTCATATCCTGGACAGCTCTCGAACGCTGAAAGGCTGGACAAACATGAACCCTGGGAAGTATTTACACCCACACACACACACACACACACACACACGTACGTGTACTAGAGCTGATCTAGATGTTCTAACTATGATCACAAAGCACAAACAGGACAGAAATCCAGACCTGTCTGGAAATCCTGGTTGTTTTTTTTCTTACTGCTCTTTGTTAAAAGTGTCTGCACAGCAAAACGGTCCGTTATATGAAGATATGTGTAGGTCGCACTCGCAGTACTTATGCTTTGCGCTTGGACGAATGATTATGAAAACAGTTTCGGGGTGCATTTTCCCTTTACGTTGTGATGTGATGTGCGTGGAAAAATAGACAGAAAGAGTGCCGAGTACATTCTCCAGGATGGAGCAGAAAGAGTGGCCCGTTCCTGTGACATCCAGCGCAAGACAAATAATCTAATCTAGTCTAGACTCAGAAGTGACGACCACTCTTAGTTCTCGATTACAATACAAACAGATCTCTAATAAAGGTTCGGGGGTCACAACAGTACCGCAATACTACACTGATAATATCAATACAGTATGCATGTGCAGGACGACGTGCCGTTTCTGATTACGCAGAGACGACGATCTAGACAAAGTCGAGTCTGAGGTGTGCCAGAGAGGGAAAAGAAACCACTGATCACCAAAAACGACAATGGCTACAGTTCCATCTACACACACACACACACACACACACACACACACACACACACACACTACACCCTAACCAAGTGGTGACGGGAGAGGGGACGCGACGAGCAAAAAAAAAAACAAAACAAAACAAAAAAAAAAAAACAAGGGAAGAAAAGGTGGAGTCTCTAGTTGTGTTGCTACATGTGCTGATGGACAAGTTTACTATGTGGATGTGCGAGTCATTTATAAACATTCATAAAAACCAGGAATAAAAACGGCAGGTGAGGGTGGAGCGGGGATTTGAAGAACCATGCTAGATGCTTTCAGAGCAGAATCCGAATCTACAGTGCAAAACAAATCAAATAAAATAATAAAATGGGAAGGAGCTCTTTCGACATAATCATATTTGCGAGAAATAAGAGAAATAGAGGGTGTCTACGGATATACACACACACGCTGTCCCACAGACTAGCCTAGGACTGGTAGTACTACCATAAACCGTAAAAGAAAGGACTTTCATACAAAAGAAAAGAAAGAAAAAAAAGCAAAAAAAAAATAAATGAACTAAAAATGACAAAATGCAAAATGTTGGCTCTAACTGAAATGGATAACTGCAGAAATGATCAAAATAAAAATATATATATATATTAAAAAGCATGTGACCTCAAACAGGATTTTGTTTGCACAGCTAGGCTGTGGATGGTAACTGATAGTACAAGGCAGGAATCACCTCATTTTTTTAATCAAGGGAAAGGTAAGCCTTCCACCTATATTTTACATAAAGCTTTCATAACTGCTCCCTTTTCTGAGCCCCTGTAGGAATACTGCAGTGGGGATTTAATCCCCAAACATTACTATCCTCCACACACACACACACATACACACACACACACACACACACACTCTCCCTCCACCAACCCAACAATGTAAAGAGGACCTGACCCTGGACTTGCCCTGAGCTGTGGCTGCTTCCTCTTATCTGACTGCAAAACCTCAAATGGCCACACGGTGGCGACGAATCCACAGGACGAGCAAAATGATCCCAGCTCCTGTTTCATGGAGCCATTCCTACCATTTCTGTCCAATTCTGAAGGGGGGCACGAGTAAAGACCCAGCCAGAGGTCACCTCCAACTCCCCCCCCCTTTGAAAAGCTTGGTCATACCCTCGTGCTCAGAGTGCTGATGGCTGAAAGATGCAGAGTGAGACGCCGTGCCTCACTGCTTGCAGCACGTCTCAAATCGTCACCGTTCACAGAAACGTCAGTTTTGTCGCTGCCACCATGTAGACAGTACAGAAATAATTGAGGATGGAGGGAGGAAGTGGGTTTGAAACCCAAAAACAAAAAAACAAAAAAAAACACAAAAGTGAAAGATCCGTTTCGGTTACTGGTTCTCCGCACAGATCGTTTCAAGGATGTTGACGAGGCTCTCGAGTCCAAACACGTAGCCCCGGTCGGGCCCGTCGTGCACCGTCTGGTCGTCCCGGAAGCCTTTGAAGGTGCTGTGGGCAAAGTCTATCATGCGCACGTCGATGCTTGGGGCAGGGGGCGGGTCCAGGGGCAGAGGAGACTGGCACCCGGCGGCGATTTCCTTCTCGGAGGATGCCTCGGCCCGCTCGGGTTCCCTGCCTTCGTAGATGATGAGCAGAGAGCTGGAGTAGAAGCGGTAGGAGGCCTGACGCTCGAGCACGGCTTTGAGGCTGCGCAGCTTGCTCAAGATGGGCTCGAAAAGGTCCCGGCGCAGCTCGGTACCGTTGTGCATGAACTGGTAGAGCGCGTGGCGGAAACCCTCAATCGACAGACCTCGGCCGTAGTACTTGTTGCGGCACAGGTAGTGGCCCGTGTCCATCTGGTACACCTGTGACAAAAAAAGAAAAAGGAGAGCAAACCCAAATAAGGCTCCAGTTCTCAAATACATAAACTCACTCTATTTTGTTCGCGTTCAAAGATTAAATGCCCTTATATGCGCATTTTATGATGCCACTAACAGGATACGCAGGTTTAACTAGCAGTTGCACTGCACTAAGCGATTTACACCGAGGGGGGGGGGGGGGGGGGGGGACACAGCAGGTGAAATGTGTATCGCTTTCTGAAGCGAAGAAGGTCGACAAGGAAATCATATCGTAGGTTTATCTTCGACATCAGCAGTTCAGATGTGTTTAACATGTTCTTATTTATTCACCCAAAGTTCTGCTTTCTTGCAGATGACAGAGCTACATTCTGCATTTCTTCCCATCCGTACGCAGGAATAATCTTATTTAATCCCCTTTAAAACAGAATTAGGCCCGAACCCAATGCATTATGTAGGATATTGCGCAACACGGCACGGCGAAACCCACGTAGTGCATTATACAGTACTATGCCCATTTCATCCACTGAACACGAGAGACTCCAATAAGCGTCTGCTGAAGCTATCTGCATCAGTGTTAGGACAGTGTCGCATGTATTTATTTATTCACTTTTTTCCTACATAAAATTGCCCTAGACAACCATATCTACGAACTAAACTTTTAAATTTTAGTTCTTAGATATTTTAGACCTTATATTTTGCCTCAAAACACACAAATAATTCAAATATATGAACAGTATTTAAACTGGGACATTCCTCCTCACAGCTCTAATTGACGGCTGCCAGATTTATAGGGATGATAGTCCCAGCCATAAATCACGACCCATTCATCATGGAGGTCGAGTTCAGCGTACCGACGCCACGGCCGTGTACACGGTTCAATCAATCGACTCGGCGGCGGGCATTCGTTCGCTCTGGTTGTTTTAGTTCCAGGTTTCACTGCGAATAGAGCGATCGTAGATCGACGCCGTATCGGTTAGATGAAAACAGTTACTCCCAGCTAGAGGGAAGAAGTGGACAGCTATAACGGGAGCCACTTCACTCAGCCAAACAGCCTCATTCCTCACTGCACAGCCCCTTGTCAAGACTCTAGAATTCGAAAGCAGGAAAGCCATTAATGAAGGCCACTTCCTGCTCTGAAGCCTGACCGAAGTAGCAGAGTGTACTCAAACAAAGCAGCGGGCTAGAACGTTAAAATGCTGCGTGTACACATTAAACAGGATGTAATTTCTCCATGCCGCTACCTAGAGAGCGCCTGAAAAAATAATAGTACAAACATGAACAAAACCACAATAGACGCTCTAAAGTTCTGAACACACTTTTTGCAAATAGCTAATATTTTACTGCGGACAGATTAAAGCTGTGGTGTGGAATATCTTTTGTTAAAAAATATTTTTTTTATATATATATTTTATAAAAATAATCTGATGTTCGCAAAAATCTTTTAATAGTCTAGCCAGTGTTGTTTCAGGTTGAAGCTCCGATGCATTTAAAAAATAAATAAACAAACAAACAAACAAACAAACAAACAAACAAAACAACAAATACATCCAATATTACACGAGAAATAAGTCAAAAGTTCACTGCGATAGCGTGAGGCCACAGCCGATCCATAGACGGAGTGTGAGAGTATTAGCTACAAGACTAAACTGAACGCAGGACTGATGGAAATGTAGCTTTTTTTTCTTTCTTTGCTGAATAGATATTCTCTAATTTGGTGGGAAGCTAACGGACAGCAGATTATAGCCAATTTTTCCTTGTAGAATTTGCATTGTAACGCAGCTCCGAACCGTCGAGTCGGCGAACTCGTGAAAGTCAGTTGAGACTAACAGCAGGTGCATGCGAGTTTCTTCTCAACCCTCTGCATGATCAGTGTCTTTTTTCTTTTTTTTGAGTGAAGTTTTGGTTTGTGCAAAACATTTTTTTTGACAGGATGGAGAACAAACCGTACAGATTAGATGACAAAATACACAGAGAAACCAGAAACCGAAAACATCATACGTTAGATGATTGTTTGACGAGTTTATACATTCGGGTTTACTTGCTGCTGGAACACCGAGAGAACGAGAATGAACATCCTGTACCTTTAATAATGAGCCGAGTCCACCGGCCAAATTTTCCCATCGCTTTTAAATTAGAACGATGTCATGTGAAGACATCCACAGATGTAGAATGCTGCTGGGGCATCTACACGATTTACACAAGCTGACTTTGGCAAACAAGCTAAAAGGCGTTTTCACAAAACAAACAAGCAAAAACATGGTGCGAACTGAACAGAAACTGTGTGGTACGGTCGTCTTTACCTGCATCCCGCACACGCGCACGCCCAGAGTGGCAGACGTGCTCTGCTCGCACTTCTTCATCTGACGGGCGGCCTTCTCCTCGGAGGCATCGTCGCCGTGCTGCCGTGTGCCCATCTTCAGGTCCAGGATGCAGGGGCAGCTGAAGTGGTGTACTACGTTCTCGAGGAGCAGAAATTCTGAAGAGAATCTCAGTCAAGGAGCACTTCCAACGAGGAAGTCCATAAAAGTACTAACAAGATAAGGGGTGTCCAACCTTATCTGGAAAGGGCCGGTGTTGGTGCAGGTTTTCATTCCAACCAAGCAGAAGCCACACCTGAGTCTAATGAAAGCCAAGATCAATTGATTAAACAGGTGGAATCAGGTGTGCCTTCTGCAGGGTTGGAATGAAAACCTGCACCCACACCGATCCTTTGCGGATAAGATTGGACACCCCTGATCAAGACATTCCACTCTGTTTTGTCTGCATATTTAAAGCAAGGAATGACACCATTTACGATCTGAAATGTACAGTACCTGCTGCAGTTTAATATGCATTTTTAATTTAATTTAATTTTTTTTTTAACAACTATTCAAATGTAATATGTTTAGCTTCTACTGCAGTGCCACTGAATTCTTGACTCTGATTGGTCAGATAACCTTCATTAATTTTCTTGAGGTGGTTTCTACAGTAATAACCCACACGGGGATATGGACCACACCCCACGTAAACATAAAAAATAAAAAGTGTAATTGCTTTTCTGTGAGATGTTTAATCAGCATTTTTGCCGATAATGTCTCCAGTGACGGTGCTGTGTGTATTCTTTAATAAATAAAAATTGCTGTGGTACAAGAAAAATAAAACACTTTGGGACATGCCGTTATAGGAAGACAATCAGCATCAGGGCTTTAAAAACTCTGCTTTGCACCTGGGCACAAAAGATTACCCCCACCCCCCATACTAAATTATCACAAACACCACAATCAAATGTTGCGAGAATATTTATTTAGATTTGAATTTCACTCAGCCTTGGATAGAAAACCAGCTTTAGTAGAACTTTTAGCATGTATGGAGGCATTACAGAGAAACCTGACCTCGATTCTGAACGTGCCACAGAGCTTTGCAGCAGGATAGAGCCGTTACTAACCCACTGCTCCAATAGCCTAGAGCTTCATTTAGAAAAGAGAACAACCCATTTTGGACAGCCTGTCTATTATTACAGATTTCTGGGGCGCTCGGAATAAATGTATAAATTTGCCTTCTGCTAAATCCTGAGTGGCGCCTACAGACTAAGCACAGGAAATTAGCAAAACGCAGAGTGATTACTTTGGTTGATCCACTCTTTTCAGCACTAGCAAAATCTAAATGAGACAGAAATGAGTGAGCCGAGCGGAAAAATCTAATCTGTACGGTCTCTAGTTTCTGAAGCTGTATAAGAAATTATGTTTGCTTCAGGGCTAAAGTCAACTAGACAATGATAGGAGACCACCAGGAACACTTGAACTCGGATCCCCGAGTTCGTAGCCAACTTCTCTGACAGAGACAGAGAGCTGAGCCTTGTCCCCCCCTCCTAGTCCCATTTTCTTTGTGAATACATTCAGTGGGACACGAGGGCAAGATTCTTCCAAGGAAAAAAGAAAAGAAAAAAACAAAACAAATCTTTCACTATCTTTACCCCGATTTCAAGCTCTTGAACATAGTTTGTTATGGAAACTACTGTGACCCGATTCAGCATGAAAACAAGCCCATCCAAACAAAAGTTTCACCTTCAGCTGTCTGTCCTCACCCCCCGCCTCCCTTTATTTTTTTCCCCCACCAACGCAGCGATGAGTCAGGGAACCATTGAACCCTTTTAAGAAGCGGCTCTTATAGCCAGCTGTGTTCAGAGTCACACTTATGTAATCAGCAGTGAAAGTTTACTACCGAGCGGCGTAAAACAAAAACAAACAAAACAACCATGTATTTACCAAGTTATTATTTTCCAAGTGCTTTTGGTTTCGAGAATATATTTCATGAGCCAAAGTTATATCTTTCAGTATCTATGAATGGTACAAAGCCAACAATGTGCAAGGGATGTTTTTATTTAAGTGTCGTGAAGTGTATCTGCATTAAAATAGCACCCTCACATGGTTCCCGTCTTATTTTAAAAGCAGTCATGTAAAGAGCCTCCTTCCAGTCGTTGTCATGGTGACAAAACAATGCTTTCCTCAAACTCCTGACATTACTACGGCTTGGTTTAAGACGCGACGATCAGATTTTTTGGCCGTGGAATGCTTTCTTCTCACTTAACCAACCCGAACCATACCTGCCTCGTAAGGAAAGACACGGTGTTAAAGCACACAGCAAAGCAGGATACTGTAGAGCTTCCTCTCCTTGGATTCGGAGCGCATGCGGCTGAGCTGCTGCTTGTGGCAGCGCAGGCTCCAGGGGTTGTGGCTGATCTTTTCTGAGCTCAGGCCGCTGTTGCCGTCCAGCATTTGGAAGGGCACGTCAGAGTAGATCTGCAAGTCCAGGCGTGGACTCTTCAGCTCTTGCAGACTGACCCCAAAAAAACGAGAGAAACATTGTTAGTCACAGCACAAGTTTGCTGTAGGCACTAGGTTGGGACACCAGCTAACCGAGTCACTAGATACATCACATTGCCTTAGTGACCGACTGCACCCCAGGCCTCCTCACCAAACATCAGTGTCTGATCTCATTAACGCTCTTTTAGCTGAACGAGCACAAATCCCCACAGCCATACTCCAGAATCTGGTGGGGAGCCTTCCCAGAAGAGTGGAGGTTATGATAACAGCGAAGAGGGGACTAAATCTGGAACGATGGGATGATCAAAAACTCCAAATGGAAGTGATGTTCAGGTGTCCATATACGTTTACAAAATACAGTGCATTATGTATTAACAGGCAAACATCTACATTATGCGTCACTTTTAGTTGCTCAGTATAAATCTGTATATAAGTTAAGTGTCCTAGAAGTGATATTCCTCATAATTTGTTGAATTTCATGTTTACAGCTCTATATCTGACATGGTCCATAACGCATGCATGCTTGTAGCATAGTCTCTACTTTTATTACAGAGTAGGATTGTACGATTTTAATTGTCTTTTCACCGTATTAGCCTGCCATGATACCCAGTGGCGTTTACACTGATTATATTACATTACCAGTCCTGACAATATTTAGTCGTTTGGTGTTGGAGCTCTGCAATTTAACATCAGAGATCACAAGTGTGAATTCTCGTTCAAAAATATGGCGAAACAGCAGTTTTTCTGGAATACTGTTTTACAGAAGTGTTTTGAACTCTCCAATATTAACTGCACCGCTTGGAAGCCCCGCCCCTTCCCCGGTCTCACAAGTTCTCGACTTGGGTGCCCTCACTTTCTGTCAAGGTCTGAGAATGTTGAGTTCATTAAACTAAAATAAAATTTATCAATATGTATATATTATACTTTATATGTATGCATGTATGTATGCACGTGTGTGTGTATGTATGTATGTATGTATGTATGTATGTGTATATATATATAAAATAAATATATATAATATATATATATTTTTATATATATATATTTTTATATATATATATTTTTATATATATATATATATATATATATATATATATATATATATATATATATATATATATATATATATATATATATATATATATATATATATATAAATAATTGGCACCCTTATGAATTCATATGAGAATTTTAAGTGTATTCCCAAAAGAAAGTTTAGTACATCTGGATGTCTAGGTACAGGAAAGTGTTCAACAATGACTTCCTGCTTCACAGAGGTATAAATATGAGGTAACACACAGACCAAATTCCCTTAGTGGAATATTATTATTGTGATTATAACAATATATTAGTGGAGGGAACTGTAATATATTTTATATAAATTAAGTGTATTTATTAGGACTGCCACTGAAAAAAAATTCTGCAGAAAATGAAAAATCAAAAACCTCTCTAATGGCATAAAACGATTAAAATAGGCTTAAAGTGTCAAAATTACCACTTTACAAATAACATTAATAAAGGTGATCATTATGAAGTGATTAAATACATGGTAAATGGTTTTGGACGATCAAATCATTACAAAATAAATATCACAAGCCTACTGCCGAAGGGCAAAAAGCGGTCTGAACATGTGGAACATAATGATTTGGTTTTGTGTTACATTAGCGTGATCGTACTTGATCCATATTATATCACAAGACTAACCACCTAAGGCAATTAAACTACGTGAAACAAGAGGCTTGTGTAGGAATAATATAACCACTTAGGATACGCGGTATGAAGTAATCAATTATTATTAGTGGTGACTGCATACAATGCTTATTTCTTATTTAAAGTGGCTTCTCTGTGCACTATACTCTGTAAGTTAATACCGTTTTTGAAGGAACAGTCTCAGCTCTGTGCATGTTCACAGGCTATATCGATTTACAGTACACATTTTGTACTGCTCGGCCCTGCTCTGGCTGCACTAATCAATAAGAGGCGATGAAAGGTTCAATTTAAAATCACACCATCACAACAATGGTATGGTTGAACTGTCCCCATATTCAGGCTTCTAGTGACAACATAAAGGCTTACTTGTCGTTGCTGTCGCTTTCGTGGGCCGCTCTGTCCTCTTTATGGTCACTGCTGGAGCGATGCAGGCTGCGGCGCGAGTGTTTCCGCCGCGGTTGGTCCCTCTCGGGCATCTCTTCGTGGTCCAGGCCTTCGCTCTCCACGTAAGGGTACGCCACTAGGTTGATGTAGCCGTCCAGGTCACCCTCGAAACACACCAGCACCACACCTGCATGAAATCAATCAATTTCAAAAATATCAAACCTTACACATATGACCTTATAGTAACAGCAATTATTCAATCCTGATCTCCACAATTGTATTTTATATAAAATAATAATAAATTAATAAATAAATTTAAAAAAAAAAAGAGAACTGAATACAATACACTAGTGATGTACTGGATAAAAATAAAGTTGGGAGGAGAAAGAAAAAAAAAAAAAGAAAAAAAAAGGTGCTGAAGCATTGCTTTCTGTTTAGATTGCTGTGTTCTGGAGATCACGGCCCAAAATAAAATAAAAACACGCTGACCACTTTATTAATCCGTGGCTGGACAACAAAAAGAAAACCGAGAACCTTGGTAAAGTGTTAGAAAACTAAATTTTTGAATATTTCCCATGGTGATGACACAAATTCTAAATATTTACCCAAGTAATAAGACCTAACAAATGGCATGGGTTTCAGAAAGAAAGCCTACGTTGGGAGGATGTCAGTGTGACTGATTGCGCTGTAAAGTGGTTTGCGTCAGCAGACGGAAAGGAGAGAAGCCCGAGTGTGTAATGCGATATGGAGGGAGCGAGCGAGAGGGCGAGAAAGAACAGAAGGTGCTACGAGGGAACAGACCATGCATCACCGGGTGGCCTTTTTAGCTCAGTGATCCCTCCTTGGTGATGTCATCCCAGTTACTGGAGCTAATGAATGAAGACAGTGCTGATGTCAGAGCTGAGCAAACTATATCAGGGACAGTGCATGCATGTGTGTGTGCGCGCGTATGTTACACTAGCGAATGAACCTGTTTATGAGCCAATGAAATAAAGCTCCCGTAGCACTGTGCTAATACGGGAAGGGTTCTGTTTAATGGGCCTTAAGGGTTTAATGTTGGCTTGTTTCTCAGAGGCCATAAAGACAAGTCCCTGGCACTGTTTTTTCCTCAAACACAACTTTAACTTCACACGTGCAGCCCACCACTCAGATGGTTTATTTTAAGCACTATGGGGGATCAAAGTTCCAAGCCTTTCCACGTTACAAAAACAAATGGATGCGACACGCAGTTCGAATTCTTGCTTTGAAGCGCTGAATAATTTTGGAGTTTTCGTCACCTCTCGTGGACGCTTTTAGCAATATAGGTTAGTGCACAACTCTGTTCTATATACAGCGGCCATAAACAGAGTAATAACTAGGCCAAAATATCCGTAGACTGTTTTTTTCCTTTGGCTACATAACACAAGGTTGATACTCAAAAAATTACCCACACATAAAACTGACTGCTTGATTAGATGCTTTTTAATGAAGACCAGCAGACCCCAAACTAAGTCAAAAAGCATCAACACCTACTCCCTTCCGAGACACAGCGAAGCTCAAACGGACATCATTTAAAAAACCGAACATCTCTCGAAATTGTGGTTTGATCTACAACGCTTTTTTTGCTTTCAACAGATTATGTGCCGAGTTCTTATAGGGGTGTAACGATCTAATGATCTGGATTGAAACACTGATTAAAAAGGCAACAAATTTTTACATTTTATGGCATTTTTGGCAGACTCCCTTATCCAGAGCGACTTAGATTTACCTCACTTATACAACTGAGCAATTAAGGGTTAAGGGCCTTGCCCAAGGGCCCAACAGTGGTAGCTCTGCAGTGCTGAGGCTTGAACTCCTGACCTTCTGATCAATAAGATTCTTTAACCACTAAGCCACCAAATGATGCAAAACTTACATGATGCATTGAAAACATTTACTATAGAAAAAGGGACAAATAATTGGTGTAAATAAATAAATAAAAAAAAATAAAAAAAAGTTAATCTAATGTTTAAATAATAGACTAGCAAGATAATTCGCCTGCAACCCTGATAGTTTTAATAGTGTCTTTGTCTGTCATCACCATTTGCAAATTAAAGTTGGTCACAAATCAATCTGAAGCTACTAATCTACTACACTGAATAGAAATGTATTGCATAGTCATACATTCAGTGGTCACTTATGATCTAAAGCAGAGGAAATCACGAGTATTGCTGTTCCGGTCATCAGACTGGACTGGAGTCCATTGTTTGCACCGCTGTCGTCCCTCCACTAACCACAACCTCCGTGTCTATATTTATAGCTCTTTACACCGTTTTACACGTACCTCTAAGGTTTGCAGGCGATTCATCCACACATTCCATCATGCGTAAACAATGTTGAGCCTGTAGCTCCCCGCCCCCCCCGAGAGCCGGCCCTATTTTTAAATCGGCTGTGCGGCCACCTACTGCGAGGGACGAATTCTCACGGATGGAAAAAAGTGTGAGCTGCAGCCTTACTCAAGCACGGACTGAAATAGGTGCCAGGAGTTTAAGATGTATGCGTTTATTTACTCCAATCAGTGCACGAGGTGAGAGTTACTTCATGAGGAAGGCATGTTGTGTATCTAACGAGGTAACGTTGGGGTGGAGGGGAGACACGAGCCAGGTGCTAAATGGGCTTTGAGAGACGAGCTTTGAGCAAGGTCACATGCGCTACCGTGTTAAGGACGAACAACTGGCACGGAGGAGGTTTACACAAACAATAACACAACGAATCCAGGTACAGAAGATAACGGCCTGGATTTAGTTTGAACATAAACTATTATCAGTGTGAAGAAGTGAGTCTGAAACAAATCAAGAAAACTGGGGGGGTCAAATGTAAAGTTTCTTTTGTTGCTGTTTTTTTTTTTTATAAACGTCACATCACAATACAGCTGTGAGCAAATAATTAAAAAGTTATTATTATAATTATGTCATTTTTAAAAATACACATTTTAATGTTTAAAATCCAATGGCGCACGTTTAGATGGTTAAGCCAATTTTTTTTTTTCTAGATGACTCGTGTCAAATGCTAATATAGGCTCTATATCTATATGTAATTTCACGTGCACGTGAACGTCGTCGACGTTTTTACACTTCACGTGGTGAGCATACACAGTACACATGCATCCATGTGGAAAAATGTTCATCTCTAAGAGACTTATTTTTCAAAATCTTTTATTAGATATAACGATGCACCGCTTAATGACGCTTAATGACGTTCAAACATGAACCTCTTTGTAAAACGCTGGGTTACGTAAGCTCTGGACAAGTCTGACGGTTAACTTGGATAAATTGCGCTCGGGTTAATCGGCCGTCGTGCGCTGCTTTGTCTCAGCCACTGCGATGCTGAATGTCAAAACATCTCTGTGCAGTGCACCTGGCCCCTGAGCTCTGTTTGCAGTGGTTGCTAAAGCAGAGCAGCAACAGCCTTAACAAACCATAATGAGGAAGCGGTCTGAAATCAGGATTAATGGCTTTGTCCGTTTCCTCTGCGTTTACGGCAGCAAAACTGCCCATGACCCCATCTGCCTGTTGAACATCCTGTTTAACAGGAAGCTGTTTGTACCCGGACTGGCTGGGAGTATACGAGTGACAAGGTTGTGGTGCATTTTTTTTTGGACTGAATTTTAACTTGGCCGCATGCAAAAACATATGATACATAAATAACTGTACATCTAAACTATTACCTTTGTATTCTGGTGTAAACTCCTTCATCTCAGGTGGCAGAGACTCATAAAAGCGCTGCTCGCGACTGATGAGTGGCTTGCAGACGGTGTGATCATCGTAGCGCATCATGCTGGTATGGCCGCCCACCTGGTGGACAAAGGGCTCGAGTGGCACCCCTCCACCGCGCCCACCATGTCCACGCCCCTGACCCTGGCCTGTGTCCGATGCATTGTGGTGTTTGCCCGCCTCCATGGTGTGCGGGACGCACATGGCGCTGACCAGCCGCGTGGTGCTGGGGGCATGGGCTCGGGCACGCAAGCCAGGCGAGCGTGGGGCGCAAGGGGGCGGCGGCTGGGAGCGCACACTGCCGCCGGGAGGGGGAGGAGCCAGCCCGCCGGCCACGCCCACCAGCCAATCAATCCCGGCGCTAAGAGCGTTGGGACACGCCCTTACCGCTGCCTCCTAAAAGAGTGAAGGGCTGAGAGTTAATTCGTGTAATTTTTTAAAAAAGCACACACAAAAAAACAAAAACAACAGTTTCTAAACACAGGTTTTGTTAACCATATTCACCATGTCAACACAAAACAGATCCAAACAAACAAATCTCAGCCAAATACGCAAAAGGCTCATTCGTATAAACAGAAAATTATATAACGCGTGTCAAGTCAGCTGTGGCAGACAGCAGGTCACTCAGCCCAGAACCCTTATTACATCAAGCTGCTCCCCATCAAAAGTGCGGGCCGTCTATCCTCCCAGACGTCTGGCATCAAAGCATCCCCGCACTGCTCCAATTCCAAATCAGGACAACCCTTTTAATCAGACCGAAAATGTAATCCTTCCCCAACCGGGTGTGCTACACGTGCAAGTTTCATCAATGGTTATAAAAAGAACTGGAGACACTATACCAGCACTCGGCAGTGGGAATAAAATGTCTTGGCACCGACTCGGCCTAGCCTCGTGAATTACATAGCTGCAGTGGAGGAGTAAGATCAGGCTGTGAAACGTGCGGCGCTTCAAGCATAGCGGTCATACATTTACATTGTGGTTACTCATTATATGCTTTGCCACGTCACCCATATTTCTACTCAGTCGTAACAAGGGCTTCTTCATGAGGGGAAGAAAACACATTATCTTAACAACTAATTATTAATAATAAATCCTGTAGAACAGGAGTGTCGGATTCCAGGAGTTCAGCATCCTACCTCATTCAGCTCACGTGTTGAACATACAAATCTCTTCAGATCTCATTAATCCAGTAACTAATAAACATGAGCATCACTGTACACCAAATCAACAGGATGACTTCTTTTCTTTTACATTCCATCTGAGCCAAACAAACAAACAAAAAACAGCTGCACCAAAACAAACTCTGCGAATAAAAAGTTACACACAGATACATGCAGAAACACAAAGATACACGCAGACACACAATCTTGTCAAGGTCACACAGCACAACACAATCTAATTGCCAAAGTGCAGGAATTAGATTGAACAGAAGAGCTGTAACAAGAGAAAGGTGACTGACTCTAAATCAAAATTCCCAGCACAGTTAAACCATTACTACCAAATGGAAAGCCAGTTTACCAACTGATTTAATCAAAGTTAGCATTTCAGAAACAATCCACCCCTCCACCAAATCCTATTGTGTTCCAACATCACAAACACAAAGGGGTGGACAAATCAATTTATTAGCAAGCACACCTCGGTGCACCAGCTAAAATCGTAATGTATGAGGACTTAGTTAACTTAAGTGCATTAAAACAGACTTTTAAAAATAAATAAATAAATAAAAGAAGAGAACATTGATCGTTATCTTCTTCTTATAAAGCCTGCCTAGCATTTTTATTTACTCTTGATGTGTTTATTTTTAGCAAGACAACTACATGACAGCTTTGTGGTGGTATTTTTGTTTCCAACCTTGTAAAAACCATTCTCTAGTGAAAAATAAATTGTGTGTGGTGGGATTGGGAACTAGTAGAACTAGTAGATTTAGTGAGTAGCTATAGTTACAGCATCGAGGTGTGTTGTGCTACAAATACAAATCAGCCCCAGTAGACCGGACATAACCTCTGCTGGTCCTAGACACTAGGCTACTAGCCCTGAAATACAAAAATGCTAACATAAACAAAAGCCAAGGTACACCATACGGCCAAAAGTATTTAGACACTGGACAATCACACCCATATGTGCTTAACATCCCATTCCAGATTTAGTCCACAACATTGCTGTTATAATAACCTCCACTCTTCTGGGAAGGCTTTCCACTAGATGTTAGAGCTTGGCTGTGGAGATTTAACCATTCAGATTGCAGATGTTGGGTGAGGAGGCCTCTCACATAGTTCATGTTCCAGTTCACTCCAAGTGTTCAGTGGGATTGAGGTCAGGACTCTGGTGCAGGCCACTCAAGTTCTTCCACTCCAACCTAAGCAAACCATGTCTTCACGCCTTTGTGCACAGGGGCATTGCCATGCGGGAACAGGTTTGGGCCTTTTGGTTCCAGTGAAAGTAAAATGCAATGCTACAGCATACAAAAGACATTCGAGACAATTCAGTGCTTCCAAATTTGTGGCAACCACAAATGGGTGTGATGGTCAGGTGTCCACAAACCTTTAACCATATTGTTACTTAACAGCCTCAGCACCACCAAGCTGCCAGTGTTGGGCCCTTGAGCAAGGCCTTTAACCGTCCCTGCTACTGAGGTCCTGCATCATTGCTGACCCTGTGCTCTGACACCAGTATCCTTAGAAGCTAGGATATGTGAATGAAAGGTATTTCCCTCTACTGTAATGTAATATACATGTCACAAATAACAGCTTTCTTCAGTGTTGAGTAACAAAACATCTAAGGAGTTCAGTGGCATCAGATGATTTGTACAATTTTAAGGCACTTCCAATTTTAACAGAGTCATCTAGCCAGCTGAGCACAGCCCTGAAACAATGTTTTTTTTTAAGCTTGGCATAACAGCGACCTTACTTTGCCTGTATCGTGAGAGCTGCCAAGTGTACGCTAACCATGACAAAATACCCAAAGAGCCTGCTCAATGTTAAACATGTCTGGAGAGCATTAACAGAAGCTACATCTTCGACCAATTGTCTCAAACGGCTGTCGACCTGGTTCTACTTCCTCTATAATAAATGTTCAGGAGACACAGAGGCATGTTACCATGCTCTTCGGGAATGCCCTTAAAGGTTGCAATGATTGGAGTGCAAATGTCCTTTACAGTCCCCACATGCCAACACAGAAAAAATTCGCAGTCAAGCAATAGTCATGGTGGCTTTATTAACACAACGCTTCCCAACCCTGAGCTTGGAGTAGCACTGGCCTAGTACGTCCTGGTCCAATCAATCAGCTAATTAATGGACCCTTCCCAAGGTTTGATCCACACCACCAAGAGTGAATTTTAGGTAAAAACAATTTCATGTCCATTTTACCTTTCCATCCCCACTAAAACAGTGTTTTCCACCTGCTCTCCAAAACAGATATACTATACAATATAAAATGTATATAGTTTCTACATTAAAAACAAAACATAAAGAGCAGTAAACAGTAGTAAATGAAGTCTATATTTGGTGTGAGAAAATAAATAAAAATTAAATTAGTAGTCACGGGTACAATGTGTGCAGTTTCATAAGGAAATGAGCTGGGAGTTTTATTGAGCATCTTGCAGATCCAAACACGGTTCTTCTGGAGACTTTTACTGTTGCTTCTTATTTTTGCAGCAAAACCCAGCAGCCTTTGTTCTGTTTTTTGTCTGAAAAGTGTTTCTTACCACTTTATATGCTGCTTTCTTTACTGACATACAAACATTTTTCTGTAACATTTACTTTTGTGCTTGAAAACTAATGTTCGGAAATCTAAAATGTTATTTTGTACTGACTCGATAATGTCGTAGTCATAAAATAAAAATCTGTAACAAAGTTTGCACTAATAAATAAATAAATAAATAAATAAATAGGGTGCCTAAAAATTTTGCACAGTTGTGTGTGTGTAAAAAAAAAAAAAATTATATATATATATATATATATATATATATATATATATATATATATATATATATATATATATATATATATATATATATATTATATATATATTTTTTTTTTTTTTTTTACACACACACGAAAATGATGTTTTCACATTGCAGTGTGGATAAGTGACAGATATATGACTGTCACGTACAAAATGACATCAAGGTCAAGGGTCAAACAACCAGTGCACATGCCAGACATATCGTTCTCTATTTAAAATGTACAACTGAAAAATTTAGTGAAAACACAGTGCTTTCCAAATGCACCGGTGTTAGTGTGGACCAGGGCTGCAGCGGTATGAAAACTGAGGGTTATCATTGACGGGTCCATTGTAACTGATTATTATTATTATTATTATTATTATTATTATTATTATTATTATTACTACTACTACTACTACTACTAATACAGTGAAACCATGATTTTCTGAGACGGTTATCGCACCATGAAAACCTCATACCATTGCAATCCTAGTGTGGACTAGGCCACATATAAGTGAATTAGAGCAGGAAAAAGGCTAAAAGCTGAGTAGACCCCAGGACTCCAAATTTTGGGAACCACCAAATCACAAAGTTAGATCAGAATACGAGATCAGACATTGAAATTTTACAGCAGTCCTGACATCATCGAGCACTGACCGAGTGTAAAGTTATCAGTGGCCAGAGACCAAGAGGCCAAGGTCCCCCCCCCCTCCACTCATAGAGAACATTTCTCTGCGATGCATTACTTCTTGGTGTCAGCATGGAAATAACATTTTTGCAAACGCACACAGTAAAGACTATTACTAGTGCTAATGGAACTAAATGTACTGGCTACAAAGCATCCAGAAAGGCACCAACAACAACAACAAAAAAGCAGCTTCAAGCTCGTGATGTGAGACTGGAGATCTAAACAGCAAACTGTGTATTCTTTTGCACTAAAGAACATCTTAAAATATTTAAACACACGCTACATACATTCCAATCCTATCACTTTCCAAAACTGTTTTATGACTCAGGTTTTATTGTTTAAACAAAGATTTTGCAAGAGGGAAAAAAAAAAGACATAGACTATGTTTACATGAACAGCAGTAATCTAATTACTGACCTTATTCTGAATAAGATATTGTGATTAAGGTGTTTACATGAGTTGCTTTTAAAATATTCCTTTCATGTTCCTGTTTTACATGTTATAGAACATAGATCGATTAACAGCACGTCATTACGTCCCCGTGCCACGCCGTCCCACATTCCCTCCAGAATTTCACGTATGGACGTACAGTTCATCTTCGTTATGGAACCGTATACAGTTTTGGATGTTTAATTTTTAATTTTACGAACGCTTCAAGTGCAGTTCATTTTTTGCCATGCTGTACGTGCAAACAGACGACTGCTTGAAGCCGTGGGCTGCGTCGTAGGTAAACCACGTACTTACCTACTATATAGTAGCTGAGATACATGCATCACTCCTACTATATAGCAGATAAGTACGTGGTTTGGGACACAGCCGTGCTCTCCTGTTTGCTGTCAAACGGTTGAACACTGCCGTGTGTGATCGTGTCCGGTCACAAAATGCAGTGAAAACTCCCACACAATGTTAATAATGTGATTAAGGTGTGTACATGTCTGTAATACACGTCGATAATGAGACTAAAACAGGAGTACTCCACAGGTCTTAATTCGATTTGTGTTTACTTCGAGTACGACTTTAGTCGGATTAAGGTCATCAATAATCGCTGTTTACATGCCAGTTTCTTAATCGGGTTAATAGATTATTGTTGTCCGTGTAAACATACTGACTGATGTTGTACAGTAATTTGTCTCATCACTATCATTGTTGAGAAAATGAAAGTGGAAGTGAAGACTTGGCCAAACCCTTGCTTCATTTTGTGGCAGGAAAACCCCTGAATCCAAAATCAATAGACAAGAGTTACCCAGACCATAAATAAATCGAGGAAAATACGTCGGGAACAATCGCTCTCGGATTCGGACCACAGAAAACGTGTCCAGTGTGAAAAGGAACTCATTTATGCATTCAAAAGCAACACTACTGCATTTTCTCCTCATAACCGGCACTGAAGGTCAAGTTCAAGTTCTTTTTCGCTCATACCAACTTCACAGAGGCTTTCAGTATACTGGTAATGTCCTTTACAATTAACAACAATGTATATTTTCTTGGAAACTGGTTCAAAATTGGTTGAATCCACTATCAGAAAGTGCTTGATAGGATATCAGAGTTAAAATAAGAACGGATCCGATTCTGTAGACACACCACGCTAAAAGTAAACGTTAAAGGAGTTCAAAGTGGAAGTATACTCATCGCTCTGATTAGGAGTCACTAGTGAGAGGATTGCAACCCTTTATCGCTAGCGAACAATCTAGTATCCTTCATTATTCCCCTCTGAAAGCCTCTGTATTAAACATGAATCCCAGACTGAAAAGTACACCTTACGATGTAAATGCAAATGTTATTCAGAAGCATGATAAATCGACAAACCTTGACTAAAAGAACAAATCGATGTTCATTAAAAGCGGACGCAACGGAAACTTCAATAAAATCAATTATCTGACAGACTAAAAAGGTATTCATTTAGAACACAATGAGAAACACAAAAAGCACAGCAACCATTGTGCAGAGCCCATGTGTTGAAATCAGGGCTGCTTCACTCCATTCTCTCCGTCCATAATCCATGCTCTCGTATTAATTAGCTGCTAATTAGTAGCCATGATATTCACTGCACCGTGCAGGGATTCATAAACACGTAGAACAATGCGCAGTGATGCCTGGGGCAAGCGACGGGGAAATAGTGTGACCCCGTTAATTTCCCAATCCATACAGACATGCGTATGCAGTGACAGAGGCTCGTTGGGCTATCAGCTGCAACAAAGCGGCATGGAATACACAAGACAAGTGATTGGCCAGCTCTCGGTCACACCCCTCGTCTGAGAATGATGTTTTCAGATGAAGTCACACTCTGCAACTGTATTGTTCTTCTCCTTTATACTCTTGCATCAACTCTCATTCCGGTCTGCAATCAAAACATCATGGTTGTAGAACCAGGTCCAGATTTACTGACGTGGAGTTAAAGAAAAACCTCCTACAAAATTCTGAAAAACACGGTTTCAAAAGAGGCTAAAGGAGCAGATGGGATTTCAGACACCGGAGCAAGGCAGACGCCCTTGGGTATATTCTCCAAACTTGACCTAAATACATCTCCTTTTGTAGACTGCTGGGAATATGTTGCTTGTATAAAGGAAAAAGCCTACTATAAATATTTGGTGTGAACTCGGCAGAAAAAGCTAATTCTGCTCTCCTTACACAGAGCGTCTTACTACACAGTGCTTTGGAGAAAGAGTTTTAACTTTAACATAAAAGCAGATCTTTTACGACCATAACCAGGGGTTAAAAAGCAAACAGTCTTGCTCAACTTAAGGGTTTCGAGTGACACATTCTCCTCCTGACTTAATCTTTTTCAAGATGGACCTGTTGGACACTCCAGTGAGTGATTTGCACAAGAAGAACGCAGACATATTTACTTACCTAAAGGTGTGTTAGTCAATATTAGTCAAGCTTTAGCGGTCAAGTAAGTGAAGTACAAGAACATTGGAATAATTTTTTAGATAGTCCTTGCTGCATAAGAAAGGTAGAGCTGGATCTGATCCAACTGTTCCTACAAGCCTAACCATAACTCAAACCCCTAAGCCTAACCCACACCCTAACACTGTACAACATGGAACAAAACACTTGACATAAATTATCCAGCCTGAAACACATCAAGTTGTCTCCACCCGCTTCTGCATCGAGGGGTACTTGGCAATATTTCACTCATTGAACCTATCTAGGGCAGTGGTGTCTTACTGGTTAAGGCCCTGGTTCACTGATCAGAAGGTCGGGGGTTCAAGCCCCAGCACTGCCAAGCTGCCACTGTTGGGCCCTTGAGCAAGGCCCTTAACTCTATGTTCTCTGCACTCTGACCCCAGCTTCCTAACAAGCTGGGTTACACAAAGAAAAGAATTTCACTGTGCTGTAATGTACATGTGACAAAGGCTTCTTCTTGTAACTCCCATCCCTGCCAAAGCACACAAAGCCATGCCCCCCTGAATCTACAGTGGCCAGCAGAACCGTTTTGCCCCGTAGGCCATGCTTCATAGCCACATTATTAAACTATAAACACCTGAAATTTGCTCACGCAAAGTCACTGCTGCGAGAACAGTCAAGAACGCCATCACTGTCCTGAGAGCCTGAAGAAAGCCTGATGTGATGTTGGGCTCTGGCACTGACAAACTTCTACTACCGTGGCTCCTCTTGCCTGATGGAGTCCGGTAACTCACTCTCTGCCACTATGGATGGTTCTACATGGAAATCTTTAAGACCGCACTTTCCAGAAAGAAGTCCAAGTCTCTCCGTTTCTTTAGAGGATAATCTCACATGGGGACTGTAGACCTGTAACCAATATTAACTACTTAGTACCTGTCTAAGGTTAGCCATGTCGACCCTTCACCGAGAGATTGTATTTCACATTAATGAACTCGAAAGAAATTGCCTCGACAGAAAACGAGCGTGCCGCATCAGTGCGTCTTTCAAGCCGAAAAATCAAGTCGAGGTGAGAGATTACGAATGAGAAATGGGGGTGGAGGAAGGGGGGTGGGGGGGGTGGGCCAGGGGGCGTCCGTTAATATCTGAGTGTTCGAAACATCTAAGCAACTGTCAATCATTCCAGGTTCATATGTTGATTGGCTCATTGGGAAGACGACTGCTATTTTTTGTGCAGTAACTTGCACCAGCAAACTCTGATGTTAAAATTTTAAAATTCCTACACAAAATGTACAAAAGCTGGCGGGTCTGTGATTATTCTTTAACTTCTTTCACATATTTCCCAAGCTATTTCGCACTAGTAAGAAATCTTTAAAACCCAAACAATAAAATCTACAATTTGCATCTTTAATAGGGGATCACGCCTACATTTGCAGGGAGTAAAATATGCACGAACAACCTAGGCAGCGATGTGGGGTGTGCAACCGGAGAAACGAGCTGCTAGCATTTGTTCAGGCAGCACCCACTCGTGCATGACTCATTGTCCTTGCATCACAATCTACCGAGGGAAGAACAGAACGGCGTACAGGAATGGAAATAGTGGGAGGCTTAAATGTATAGCTGTCATACCCATCACCGAGCAGTGAATATCTTTCAGATTAATAGCCCTTACTAAATACAAATCCTGATTATGCAATTGTGATGGAAATTATAGTTGAAATGATTTTCATTTCCTCAAATAAGCATCCTGATAAGTGACGATACATCATAGCATCATTGTGTCAGAAAAAGCAGAACGTACTCGTGCTCTAAAAGCTAACTGAGCCGAGTTGGGCGTGCGACTCGTCGTGATAACAGAAGCATTTTAATGAAGTGCTGCTCGATCAAGTGGCCCAGTAAAAATGAAAAACTGGTTGAGGAGGTGAAACATCCTGCTGTTCTCTGATTAAACTCATGGAGCTCTCAGTCAAGCTCTGGCCACATGTGTTATTCACGCAGTTCACAAACACAAGGGGCCTGGAGAGTGATCAGCGCTAAAATAGAAACATGGCCACACGTGATTTCAGTTTAAGGGGCTGCCGTCATTAGAGCAGAAAATCCTTCAAACTCACCATGTATGAAAAGGAAGAGCGACTGGAAGAGATGAATGCATTACACAGGACCACGTGTTCGCTTATATTTGGAGGGACTACAGTGACCTCATGAGCGAGTCACCGTATTCCTTCAAACATCTGCACACCATGCACATTTTGACCACGTGCCAGAATTTTAGACATGTTTAAGGAACTAGTCATCACCCCCCCGATTCAATTAGAAGTGAAGAAAACAGGCTTTGTGCAGATTTTTCTTTAGAAATGTCTGTATTTTACCCAGCCTTGTAAACTGTTAAACTAACTTTTTGACTACTCCAATAAGGCGGCTGCAATTCCTAAAGGAAAGAATCTTTTAGGAGTACAATAGGACATTTTAGGATACAAAAAGCAACAGAATAGTCGACTATCTTTTTCTTGGTCAGCTGTCTTACGTGATTAGCTCGTACCAAAGAATCTTCTGCACCTACGGACATTTTCAGGGTCAAAATATGGACAGTGGTACTTTCCCATACCCATGACAGTAGAAGTTCTCTGCGGATGATCAGTTGTGATAAGTGCGTGTAGTGAATGCTTGGGAATTGTAATTGAAATTAGTGCGTCGTGTTTGACGTTCTTCTCGCAAGTGAATGAGACACAGCTTGAGAGACACAGCACGAGACGCAGCAAGCTTATTTTAACCGAAGAGCACGGACTAAACAAAAGACAAGATTTTTGTTAGAGAGAAATGACTTGAGCCAGAATGCGCTTTTACCAGTCGATGGTCTGCACTATTTTTAGCTCACTTGTGATGTCCCGCACGGCTCGAGTGATACCTGGGCGAGGAGCGTTCTTGGGCTCTGCACGGCTTGCGTTTCGGTGGACACAGTGACGAATAGCACTGCTTGACCAATTTGTCTTCCGTTGATCTGAATATTACCTGGATGTAGACATAGCAACCTGTAACCATTTAAGATGCAGTTGACTTTTTAAAGTGCATCTATTATGGTTTTGAAACATGCCCAATTTTGTTTTAAAAAGGTCTCATACAATAGATTTATTAAAAAAAAAAAAAAACACTTTAACCCCACCCCCCACCCCCCGCAATGTCACAAACGACTCGTTAAATGATCCATTCTAAATGATTCATTCTAAACTCCTCCTTTCAGAGAGCATACTCTGCTCTGATTGGTCAGATGTGCCAGTCTGTTGTGATCGGTCCACAGTTGTCAGCAAACAGCCAATCAAGACCAGAGGCGGTGCTTTTTGTTACAAACCTATGTAGGTTTGTACAGGAGGTAGGTCTGGAATTACTGAGGACTCATTTCAGCTGTTCAGAATCGGTTCCTTATTTTAATACTAATAGCTCCCCAAAAAAAAAAACTCATTTTTATATTCACAAACAGCTCTATAACACACTACATGAAAGGTAATATTTGAAAAACCATAACAGATGCACGTTAAAGTATCACTAGAGAAGGTCACTATTTGAAAACGTGTCAGATTCACAAACAAGCATTAAGCTCATTGGACAAGTTATGTTAACCTGTTAATACCCTTTGATGAACAGCTATGAACAAGGAAAGAGATCTGATGCATACAAGGTTCACCAGAGTGTCTCACTGTCCACTAACTTCGTACAAGCGTACAACCTAGGGTTAGGAAGTATCCCTGTAAATAAAACAGCCAGCATGGTGTAATTTATTAGTTCGCTTGCTCTAAAAGCTAATGTTTATTCATGATGGCTCTTCCTACTTGACGTCTTGCAGCACTTGCATCGCCATCATGTCCTTTATCAGCTCCATGCCTGGATTGTATGTTGGAAAACTAATAAATATATTATACGCCCAAACCCCAATCCCTAATTATGCCTAATGAAAGTTCTCTACGACACAACTACAGTGTCTATAGTACACAGTTGGTGTCTTACTACAAACCAAACACTTTCCTTTAAAGCCCTGTCACATTCTCTAAACCATGTGTTCCAATGGCATCCTCAGCATGCCTCGTACAAGAAACAGGCCCTGCAGAACATCACCCGCATCTCAGAAATTACCCACCAGTAATGACTAGTCAGAGAGGAAGCTTGACACAAACAACATTAATCTCTGCTTTGCGTCTTAAGATTTTCCAATAGTACCCGGCAAATGGGATTTAACACTTACATCACCAAACTCTATGACAGCAGACAGCTTAGTGGCTATTTCTATCAGAGAGAGAGAGAGAGAGAGAGAGCACGCACTGGAGGAGTCCTTCACTGAGCTCCAAGACGAGAGGGACGCTTCTAGGAAAAAAGTTTTCCAGGAACATGGGGAACCGCATTCCTTAGAATTAAAATATTTTTTTCTCTTGTACCATAAATGTGTCAGACAGATTCATGACACCCAAGCTCGAGTGGGAAAATCCCAAACCGTTGAGCGTTTATAAGCCATATTTTGCAAAGTGATCCGGCTAATTACGAAACTGAAAGTCGTCCTTGAGAACCCTGAGGAAATACTGAAAGAAACACAGCATGTCCTACTTTTACAGGGCTTAAGATAGCAGCTTACAGACGAGCCATCTGCATCAGATCAATTTGCATCTTGTGGAGAAGATGTAAATGAGCTAAACCACGGACGATGCCTGAATGACCGTAAACACCAAGCGGATCGTGTTACACCCCGTGCTATTTGCAGACTGAAGCACTAAACAATGCAGACCTCCCTTTGAACTTAGGGGTTTGATCTTCAAAAATTGATTAATCAGCCATGACGTGGGGAAGACGTTTTGGTTCACACTCAAATCAAAGTCAGATAAAACTCAGGATTGTCATAGCAAAACTAAATACAAATACACAATCTGCAAATCTGATTGGATTAAAAAAAAACAAGAAGCCATTGAAAAATAATAAGCAACAAAACTTTGGGAAAGTTAAAAGCCAGAAACAATCACACCTTTAACTTAAACAAGTGTCCACACACATGAAAAAGTTACAATGCAAGGTAGAAATTGTCCAATATGTGGAATGTTGGTGCAAATGAGCAATTCATCATTCATAACCAAATTCAAAACTATACTTGACATCAACGCAAAAAAAAAAAAGGCATTGACTAGAAATGAAGCAGCAGGTTTCGCTCACTCCTTTCAGCACTTACAGGACGTGTGGTAAAATCCAGCTGCAGGCCTCCCCCCCTCCAAACACTGCGCTCTCGTTCCTCCAGTGAGGATGCAGCGAGACACTGTACTCCCCGGTCCAGTGTGGTTTGCAAACACTGGCTACTTGCTTCTCGTCTAAGGAATAAGGACGGTAATTTAAGGCTTGCTGCGAGCGAGGGCAGGAGATGCCTTTCAGGAGGGATCCTATAACGCTGGTGCTAAATTATCTTAAAACTCCATCTTGGTTCAGATCTCTACAGCACAAAGTTAAGGCCCTGGCAGCGCAGGCCATTCCTCAGTCCTCAGCGGACAGAGAAAGTGTAACCGAGGAGCTCCTGCTGCTGTACTGACTGCTCCAACAGAATAACAGAGGGAGTGGTTTAGAGGGGGGGTGGGGGTGGAGGATAGCAGGGGCTCAGACTGAGTGAAGTCGTGAGACGGACACAAGTAGGACTTAGATGAGCTCTCTAAGCCTCTTTTCCTGTGCTGTGGTGACCATTCTGTTTGGAGGCAGGGCTGTTAGATTAGAGTACAACAGCCACTTTTTGGAGCTCCTCTCTGATTACCAGCTATGCAGCATTAAAGAGCTAAATATAGTCCTGACAATCAAGGGATGAAGTGCAAATCAGAGTACCATCAAAGTGGTGGTTCAGTGGTTAAAACATTGGTCTACCAATCAGAAGAATGAGAGTTCACATCCCAGCACCACAAGCACTGCAAGCTGCCACTGCTAGGCCCTTAACCCTCAGCTGTTCAGTTGTATAAAATGAGATGTACGTAAGTCGGTCTGGATAACTGCGTCTGGCAAAACGTCGTAAACATAAAAGCAAAAAACATGGCTGATATATGCTGGTGTTCAAGAAAAGGTGTATCCAAGGAAGCTTGGGTTCGGTTCATACCCATGACAAGGAAATAAATAAATAAATAAATAAATAAATAAATAAATAGATAGATAGATAGATAGATAGATAGATAGATAGAAAAAACAAGTTAGATATTGTTGGTCTATCAGAGAATAAACCAAACGGTATATTTTAAGGATATTACATAATTAGGAAATGCTTACAATATACAACTTACCCCAAATGTTGCCATGTTTGGAGACCCAGACAAACCGGTCGATCCGAGAATCTGAGATCCAAGAATCCATGGAAAGACTTGAAATTTTTTTTAATCAATCAATCAATCAATCAATCAATCAATAACCCAATCTGACAGAGCCTGAGGGATTTTGCCAAGAAGAATAGACAAAAATATCAGGACCCAGATGTGGAAGGTTGATAAAGACATTTCATACAAGACTTGTGGTTTTTAACCAAGAGGGGTGAATGCAACTCATGCAACCAGCAAGTGTCTGCTTTAGTGTGTCACAATCCAAAAATGTATAATAATTTGCATCTTCAAATGAGTAAATCAAATGGTAAAAGTCCCAATTGTCCATTTCCATGCCATTCCATTCATCTCCAGGGATTGCTTTATCCTGATCAAGGTCATGGTGGATCCAGAACCTGTCCCAGGAATACCAGTCCATTGCAGGGCACCATGCACACACTCGTTCACATAGAGGCGCGGTTCAGTGTTCTGGAGAATACAGAGGAACCGTGGTACCCCATGCAGACACGAGGAGTACACGTACAACTAGAGATAGTAACCCGAGCTCAGGGTCAACCAGGGACCATGGAGTCGTGAAGCAACAACGCTGCCCTTTATACCACCATGCCTCCTATACCTTTATCTCCAGTACAAAAACCCAAAACAAAAAAAAAAAAAAAAAACACACAACCCAAACCTGAAAAACTAGATCAGTTCACTGCTCGACTACATTTGGTGTTAGGAGGAAATTGTTTCAAACCTGTAAAGAGCTCATTTAATTTTAAGAGACTCAGGTGTGTGCACTCAAGGCTGATGTTAAATGAATTTAGCACAATCAGCTGTTACCACATGAGGCAACGTCCATGTACGACTCCTAAACAAAACACAACACACACTTGACAAGTGGAAAACAACATGGACTCAATCAGCACTAAAGTTAACCACTTCCCTCGCTTACATCCAAACCGCAGCCTGTCAGGAAGATTTAGAGAACACGATCCACCAAAAGCCAATCGATTTCTGAAGCGCATTCGTGTTCCAAAATCACAAACATGCAATCACGCGCTCCCGTGGATTCGTAGAGTAGATGACTTCCTGCAAAACACTCCCCACACCAAATGGCTCAGATGAAATAGTTGTCTGTAAATCTTGACAAAAATAAGAGCAAGGGAAACCTGGTCTGTTTAAACTTAAGACGCATGCTAGATTTTAAATGCTGAGGCGAGCAGAGGATTAACATGGAAGCCTTTACATAATGCAACATTGCTGGCTTCATTGTTTGAGGAAAATATTTGGTCTAAACACTGGGTTCGGACGTATGTAGTCATGTTTAAGGGAGGGATCCATCTGCGATTTTTCACCACTGGGAACAAGGTTTTCCCGTAGACTCCGCTCCAGAATTATTGGCTCAGAATTATTATTAAATACTTCGATGTCTCGAGTCTCACTGATCATTATAGAAGACGACTCTGTGCTTGATGTCAACGCTAAAATGTTCTGCAAGTCTGTGTGTTAATGAGAAATCCACTGGAGGTCTGGTGTAGACAACAGTGGTCAGATTCCAGCATGCCTTGCAGCTATGTGGCACAGTTGTCGGCTCGGCTAGCTATCTACGGGATCTGTGTGATGACGAGTGTGATCTGTACTGATGGCGGTGATTCATTAGAATGAAAGTTGAATCTTTAGAACTTTATCTGTCTGAACAGAGAGTACAGATGAGGACGAGAGAGAGATCTTCGATAATGGTAAATATACTGCAATTAAAGGTTAACTAGATTAAGATCCCCCCCCCACCACCACAAATAACTCTCGAGCGGCCTGTATCCCTGCTGGTCTACAAATGACTACGAGCAGATTCATGCTGCCTCAGCACTGAAGAGGCACAACAACAATAGGGGAGGCCAAGAAGCCAACTTGTAAACGGCTGCTATCAAGTGACTATTTCAAAAGCTATGCGTGACGCCATAGAGAATCACAGCCAAGACCTGAACCAGACCCACGAAAGGAGAACGAATGAAAACAGAAGGCTCTGGGAAATGGTTGCTGCACACCCCTGGCCTTATCGGATAGGCAGCTACAGTCCTGCCAAGGGTCGTGTTCGTGGTAGCCGGCAGTAAGACAGTAAGAAAAAAGGAGCGTGGGGTGTGGAGGCACTACAGAGGATGAACATTCTCAGCGTGCCAGTCACTCAGCCAGTGTAAATGAGTGCACAGTGGTCCAAGTTCACCTTCCATGTCTTGGCCCATGACACACGGGTTTAAGAGGCATGGACGTGATGATGGATGGGATGTAAACGCTCAAAGTTTCAACCAGCAGGATAATCAGTAACTACATCTCGCTAGAATTTCTTATCACCTCACATATTTTACTCAACAAAAAAAAAAAGGCTAGAGAAAACACGCCATGGTGTGCAAATGTGGCGTACAACCAGCCATTATATTACGTCGTATTATTCTACAGTAAAAGTAGCTGCTTCAGACTTTACCCGATAACACGAGCAGTGAGCTTACTGTGCTTAAAATGACCACGGTGTGAAACACTGTCAGAAGCCGGTCAGAGAACACGCTTCAAGATTCTCATGGAAAACATGATGGAGTTATGTGGTTACATGCTGCGTCCCGATTCACCTTCTATCCGTCCTAAACAGCATCCGAGATTAGAATCGGCGTGTCCCGAATCGCAGTATATTGAAATCCCAAAGGTTTCCAGATGCTCTATTACTTCTTTTAGATTTTCAAAATGTGGATCCGTGGACACTTTTTTCAGCTAATATTACCCACGAATCCTTGCACGAATGGAGGGAGGAGGAGTCCTGTAACAGCTCGCTTCGCCGAGTTCAACCTGCAAACATGGCGGACGAGCACAACGCATTTCGAGAGATGTAAATGAAATGTGGAAAAATAAAATCAAGGGAATAGTAAATGAAATGATCGCATAAATTCTATAAAGGAATAACGGATGAAGAAAAGCTGAAATGCAATGAGGAGTGCGAAAACGGTGTTGGGTGCATAAAGATGCAACAACGTTCTCTACATGACGTTTCAGCATGTCCCAGGACTTGCAGGCTCTTTCGCTATATGCTCAAAAGTATGCACTTTTTTCCCCCTTCACAAAATAGTACATACTTATAATGCATAGTACAAGTAGGCGAATTGGGACGCGACACCAGTCACCACGCCAGAGTTTCTCGCAACTGAAAATCCCCAAGTGTTTTATTGCTCTTACGCCGTAGGAACTTTGTCAACATCTGAGAAACAAGTTAGCTCCTATTATTACTTGCGTTATGATGGAAAACTGTTTGCGCTACTACTGACTGTTACACAGGACTGACGCTGGAGACTCCTTTCAAAAATACAGAAAAAGAAGATAGCATGGAAAACTGACCACATCAATAAATATAAGAACCTTGTTAAGCCCTATAAAGGAATTACATATTCCCATAAAGGAATTGCACGGTATCCTTAGTAATTTCCTATTTTACATGTGCGCCTCTGTGTTTTTATTCGTGACCCTCCCCCAGACATCCCGAGATGTGAAACATGGTTTCGTAGACGATACTCCTTGATAGAAACTCGCTCATCCTGTGGTAATGTTATTTGCTGTCTGGATGTGATTATTTTATCACTGAAGAGATGTGTAAACAAAAATCTCCCTCTGATAAACTAATCCAATCTGAACAGAGCTTAAGTGGAACGTCCTCCACACAAGCCCCCGTTTGTACAGTATAGCCTAAACTACTGTCAGAAGCGCATTGTTACCACCTTCTGACCAATCACAACCGAGCATTCAGCAGCACTGTGGTATAAACAGTCAGCTTCTGGTGACTTTTTAGACAGCCAACTTATCCTTCGTGTATTTTCAACAAAATATTTACAAGTAGTCTTTCAAAAGTGCCACTTTTACTGCTGAACAGCAGCAATAATCAGATCACCAAAGACAACCCAGAACTAATCAGAGGAATTGCCACACCCATTTTTATATAGAGAAAAAAAAAAAACAGGGCATAAAGTTGTACTAGAAAACAAAACAAATCAAAAAAACAAAAAAGTTTGCTTTACATGTGTTCAGCCTAAGCTCGGTGTTTCCCCGTCTCACTCTGAGCTCCATTCCTCTGAGGTCTTTGCAGTGTATCCTTGCATTGTCATTGTGAGTTTATGGCAGAAGGCCAGCTTCTAAATCCATTTGGAGACGCTCGGTCTGTTCCACCCTTTAGTTGGTTATGGCAAAAGATTCTGAAGTGAGAACAAGTTTTAAAAATAAACACCAATTAGGCTACGCTGAATTAACCAGGCTATATCTGCTGCTGATATTAGTAGGTCAAAGGAGTATGTAGTACAATACCCCTGAGAAGTTCATTTTGTAGCAGATCAGGAACAAAAAAAAAAAAAAAAGTGTTTGACTTCCATTGAATGTTTGCGGATCTTAAAAGGAACGAACGCAAAATTAGTTCGAATATGCTGAGATTTAGTGCACGCTGCTGTCAATTTACCTTAGCGATAATGAATTAAACTGTGGTTTTTATACAAGATATAATCAATTACGCCATCTAGTCGAACATGCTCGTGTTCTGTGTAGAAAGTGCTTTGTAAATCACACAAAATAGCCCACATGGACTCTACATAGTACTGTGTCGGCCGTACATTGTCCTACATGTGGTATCAGTTTAAAGACTACATATTTTACCCTACATGCCCATGGGATATAGGGTTGTAGCAGACTCAATGCATCATATCCATTCAAACCTACATCACAGTTTTTAGTAAATCTACTTGTTAATTCTTATATATATTTCCCCCACTTAACTTGGTCTTCTAGTAATTCCCACCCAGCAGCGAGCTCTGTCCTCTCAGGGTTGCAACTTGTAATTTTCCACCTCTGCCAGTAAAAACCACAGAACCCCTTAACTTGAAACTTCAACTCGTTAATTCAGGGTACTTTTCTCCACTTAATGTTTACAAAATGACATCAAATCGACATGGCTACACACACTGAACAGTGTACTATTAAATTAGTTTACAGCAGAACTGTCTTGAGATCACTTAATATACAGACACAGTATTTGGTTAAATCTAAAACACTGACCATACTACTCACTGTTTTGAAAACTAACATTAAAGTTATCACTCGAATTACTAACTTTAGCAGGCTAGCTTTTAGTTAACGGTACTCGCTGTTGTCCACTGTGCTCCAATTTCGGTCCAAAATGTTGCATGGATATTTACAGTTCACTATAGTAGGACAGAAACAATAGCCGCTCAGGTCTGCAAAAAGTGAGCTCTAAATAGCTTTTGATGAGCTTTACATGCTCTTACAGAGCAAACAGACATGCTCCGCATCCCAATTCGCCTACTATCCGTCTTAAACAGTATCCGAGATTCGAATTAGTGTGTCCCGAATCGTAGTATGTTGAAATTAGTACCCCAAAAGGTACCTGGATGGTCTACTATTTCCAGTAGATTTTGGAAGTGTGGATCTGTGGACACTTTTTCAGTTAATATTACTCACGACTCCTTGCGTGACAAAGGGAGGAGGAGGAGTTTTGTGACTGTTTGCTTCGCTAAATTCAACCTGCAAACATGGTGGACGAGAGCAACACATTCTGAGAAGTGCAAACAAAATGCAGAAAAACAAAATCAAGGAAACGGTCGATGAAATTATATAGTACATGCAAATTATATAAGGAATAATGAATGGCGTAAAGCTGAAATTTAATCGAGGAGTGTGTTTACGGTGATAGCATGAATAATGAGGCAACAACGTTCTCATCAGTATGTTCCAGTACTTGCTACTTGCTCCTTTGCTACACGCTCGAAAGTTCGTACTTTTTCCTTCACACACAAAAAAAAAAAAAAAAATTAGTACATAGTACAAGTAGGCGAACTGGAACGCAGCAATGCTTTCATGCAGACGTCCACACCCCCCCCCCCCCCCCCCCAACTTCGCATGTCGAAGGAACCAAGCCGAAAACACGCACAAATTACCACCAGGAACGCAGCGCAAGACCAACTGGGGATGGTGAACGCATACACGTGGTTCCTCAGAGACACATGAAGCCTATTCTTCCCGTTCTCACGTCCGTTATAGCAGCTATAAACTGTTTTTTTCTCTCTCTCAAAGATAATAAGACAAAAAATAATAATAATAAAAAAATGCCACCTTGTCACATTACCAGGAAACCCGGAAAGATTCACCCAATCAAACATGATAAATTTTTCTGTATTAAACAACAGCACGATTTTTAATCCATTTATTACATCATATGGATGAGCTGTTCCTATAGTAATGATAACATATTACAAACAACAACAACTACTACTACTACTACTACTACTACTACTATCCAAGCTGTTGTTGCAGAAGATGGGTCGTCAATATTGTCATACCGGCACACTACCTTACGTCTATCAGACTACAATACAAGCAAATCCACTTCCGTTTCCATCCTTTCGTATGAAACAACGTGTGTGCATTAAGATCATGACACGGCTCACGTGCTTTTTAAAAATGAATTGGTGTATAACTCTCAGCTCCTAGGAGGTTACACTGAAATAGTGGTGATTATACTGAACACCCATCATGCATGCTAAAGTATAGAGCTGTTAAACATGATAGAACTTTAACACAAAAAAAGTCTTAAAATATCAAGCAATCATCATCTTGCATTAAAACGTCTTGATAAACAAACACTTCGTATTAGATAGACCTGGAAAGCAATATGTCTTTGTTTTCCTGCCTTACCTCATGACCCTTATCTGAATGGGAGTTCATCCATACAGCATCAGCTCACAAATAAATCAACACAAAACACCTGCACAGAGACAGACTTCCAGGTATTAAAGCCGATAGGTATATAAAGACTGGATTTGTCTTGAATGTGGTACATCTGTTACTGTTCATCAATCCTCAATCCCCAACCCCAGAAGGCTGATATTTACTGTGTACAACTTGTCCAAACCTACAGATCCCATACACAACCTACTGTTTAAAATAAACAAATAGATAAATAAAAATAGCTCATCTAGCACGTTGGCTAAACTAGTACAGCTGAAAAACACCATCATAAACTATGACAAAGTGTCGTTTTTATTCAAATGCCTGATTTCACTAAATAACCTTCAGGAAAACGTGAGTAAATAACGTTAGGTAGAGTAAGAGTGAGAAGAGATGAGTTTAGATTATAACGCTAAGGTCTATATGTATGGCAGTGACAGGGGAAAAAAATAATGGGGGGCATTCGTTGCTAGACTCTAGCAAAGAAAGCAGGCAGATGATTTAAAGAAAAATAAAATAACTTGTTTAAAATAGAGTAATAAATGTCACCGACTAACCCACGTGTCCCGTTTAAACTAATATTAACACGAGGTAATTAGCTCAAAGAGAGAGGACGCAAACTGTTAGCTAGCTGTGCGATTCCTTAAACACTATATATAAGTACACGCACAAAAATTAACTCCCATTTAAATAGCAGTTCAATCCTAAAACAAAAAAAAATAGAAATACATTTAATAAAAATAGCGACCCTTCAAAAAATAAAACATTATTATACAAGCCGGCTGATCCAGGAAAGAAAAACAAGCAAAGTTGCTAAGTAACGAATGATAACCTACTAGCATTAGCTACTACAAACTCCATTAGCCAGCTAGCGATATATACTTACTGTTTGAAGAGCTTGTTTTTGGCGGTCTGATTATAAATATTATTACATCAACCAGGTCCAACAAAAAAGGAAGAAAAGAAAAGAAAAAAAACCCCAGCAGGTTTATTGGAGAGCTTGGTCCGAATGAAATTCCGTGGTTTTCTAATGCTAATAATACCAAACCTAGTCGTTACATTATATACCAACGTTATTAAACACGTCCCCTGCTAAAGCACCATGAAAAGATAAATATAAATAAAAGAAGTCAATAATTTCAGCTGTAACGGTTTGACTTTCTTGTTGTCTTTTAACAATATTATCTAGCATGATTAGCTAGCTAGTTAGCTAGCTATTCTGAACAGAAAAGGGACTGTCAGTTTCTGCACGGAAAACATAACTAAATGTGTTCAGCTAAAATATATATATATATATATATATATATATATATATATATATATATATATATATATATATATATATATATCTCTCAGTAAAATAAACTGACGAGTAAAAGCACTATTTCAGATAAACAATGTCTTATTAGCTGATTAGCTAATACGCTTTCCTAAGCATAGAAACCTGGCTAGCTAATTTAGTTAGCTATCTCATAGAATGGTTCATATAGCTAACTGTTTTGGGGTTTTTTTTTTTGCTAACCGGCTACAACTAGAGAAGTGACAGTTATCATAACCAGAGTTACCACATACGTATTAGCTACAGTTAACTAACTAACTACTCATCAGTTCTTTCCTTCAGCTCCTCCAAATCTCCCGAGTTTTTACACACTAACCTCAGACTCATCTGCTATCTAGTTATTTTATTTCTCTATAAACCTGCTAGGAAAACTAGTCACTCGTGTTAACCCTATACCACCATGGTCAGCCTAACATCCATCTTCGGTCTATGAAGAAATAAAGCCCTGGAGCTCCAGGAATCCTGACAGTGAAAGCTACATCGTCCCTTCCTGCGGCAGCGTTTAAAGAGCAGCGGCCGTGTTCCAATCGCCCGGTGTTCCGCCACCTTCACTCCTCATTGTGAGTCACTGCTGCCCTCCACTGGGGCATTTCAGCTCTCCCAAACACCACTGTCAGGGCATTTCATCTCTCTCACACACCAATGCCAGGGCATTTCAGCTCTCACACACCACTGTCAGGGCATTTCAGCTCTCACACACCACTGTCAGGGCATTTCAGCTCTCACACACCACTGTCAGGGCATTTCAGCTCTCACACACCACTGTCAGTGCATTTCAGCTCTCACACACCACTGTCAGGGCATTTCAGCTCTCACACACCACTGTCAGGGCATTTCAGCTCTCACACACCACTGTCAGGGCATTTCAGCTCTCACACACCACTGTCAGGGCATTTCAGCTCTCACACACCACTGTCAGGGCATTTCAGCTCTCTCACACCACTGTCAAGGCATTTCAGCTCTCTCACACCACTGTCAAGGCATTTCAGCTCTCACACACCATTGTACACATGGTCATATTAAATGGGCTACGTTTATATATAGTAAACTTTTGGATTAAATACCAAAAATGTGACAAGTACATTACAAATATTTTCATCAATAGTCTTTATCTAAATCAGCTCAGACGTACCATATCTTTGAGATGGACGAGTTACATGCCATACTATAATCATATCAGATTTCCAATTTTTCCAAAAATGGAAGAACCCCATTTAAAAATATTAAATGAGTTTTATCCCTCAGAACAATTCCCTAGGTTAAGATTTAATATTGATGAAGCCATTTTTTCAATTTTGTGAGAGCGATATTGAAAGCACTGAACATTTTTTTTTTTTTTTGTTACTCAATTACTCAATATTGTTTTGGGTTCAGTTATGTAACTGGATGTCCCATAATAACATTCATATGAAGCCTATAAATTATAAGCTGATTAAATTGGCTGTATTTAAGAAAGACTGTAAACATCACTTTCTGATGAAAAATATGTTTATAATTGCTAAATCTTTCATACAGCTGTAGATTAATGAAAACCCCTCCATCATTTTACCACTAGCATACTGTTGGGTTCACTGTTGTTGTGTTTTCTTATGCAGGGTTCAGCATTATTCTAATATACTGCGGGTTACAGCATTTTCTTTACTTAATATTTCTGAATGGGTAGCTTACTTACGTTTGTAACGTGGAATATGAAGAACATTGGAAATTTTGTTTTTAAAAAACCAAACTAACAAAAAAGATTCTTGCATTTCTCAAGCAAACAAACAAACGTAATGTTACCATAGCACTATTACAATAAATTCACTTATCCATCCATGAACACTTTCAACTTAAACGAGACTAAAACTGTTGATCATATCTATTCATCCTCGTACAGTTCAAATAGGAGAGGCTGTCCTTAACTACTATACTAATACATAAAAATATCCCATTTGTTCTGGAATACCAGAAACAGCAATAATAATAATAATAATAATGGTAACTCTTTACAATAAGGTTCCATTTGTTGTATTAGTTAACTGCATTACCCAGTACACTACATAAGTTAACATGAACTAACAATAAAAATACATTAACTAGGATTAATAAATGTTGTTAATGTTAATATAAACATAAACTAGCAAAAGTAAAAAATCACATGTTTTATTTAACATGAGTTAATGCACTGAATGCATCTACTAGGTTAGGGTTAGGCTAACCCTACCTAACTGAAATCTCAAAACCTGCCTGCCAAACTCACATGTCTATAACATTTAAAATCAGCAATAAAATATGACAGGAATGGTATAATTATTGTTTCATATGTTCATATAGCTGAAATATAGTATATTTCCGTTTGATTGCTGATTGCAAGTCTCACGACGCCAACCACTTTACAGCTGTTTTTATGGAGTATCTAAGAGCAGCTGCAATGACCTTGTAAACACCAAGCAACGACTGCCAACTGACACTCTTCTTTTGGAATGTGGGACTTTCTTTAAACGATTTTGCATTCCAAGGCTTTCTCACTGAAGGTAAGCTTGTGCTACTGCTTAGAAATATGTTGTAGATAGTCATGTATCAACTATGCTCGAGACATAATCTGACTTGTCTACATGATTTGTCTCCAAGTTTCAAAGCTGTGCTGTTTGTACTTGATAAGATATTAAAGGGATCATGACATTATTTTTTTTTTTTATCTTCCCTGAGATGTAATTATAATATTAGTAGTTTTTTTGCACAAAAAATATACAAATGTAGTCATTTATAACCTTTTTCATCGTTTTTTCTGACTGAAACAATTTTTTTGTCCTTTGCTGTTAAGACTTCAGTGTAACCACCCACGGCTACAGATCACGTGCACTCTACTGTCTTCAGTCCCATTGGTAATCGCTACACCAAGTCTTGCTGTAGGGTCAGTCATATACAAATGTATTTGCCCGTGTGATTTCACAAATCCTGCCACATCCAAATGAGCCGTTTTTGGAGCTTGGTTAAATAAATGCTCTTTTTAGGATGTATTAAGCTATGAAACCTGCAGGACATTTTAATGGTACAATGATATGTTAAAAGATTAAGGAGAATTCTATTTTAGATTTAGATTTCTCGTGTCATGACCCCTTTTAGGTTTGACTTAAATATGAACAAATAAATTTAATTGTCTACATTCATGCCACTGATAAAATTACTTTTCAGTTAAAAGCAAAGTCGGGCTTGCAACAGCTGCAGAACTTCAAGTCTTTGATGACACAGACACCAATGCAGAGGAGGACATCTTCCACAAATTCATTGAAGGCAGTCCACATTTATGCTTAACTGTAAGATGTCCAGAAGACATCGTTTTGCTGGATTGCCTGAAGGTAAATCTTTTTGCTGGATTGCCTGAAGGTAAATAAATGATAGAATTTCAGACATTCTTTCAAGGGCTCCAGTGTAACAATATTCTGGGGACAAAAGAAAATGCATTTGAGACAGAGAAACAAACCCAGTGTTACACTGGTGGGGCATCCTTAGTTTTACTATTATTATAGTTGTTGTTGTTGTAGTACTTTGATTTGTAATGGAAAATCCTTGCCTTACGGCAGCAAAGAACATTCATAGGTGTTTGATGGTTGTCTAAAAGGTGTATCTGTATCTGAGTGAATTTTACAGAAACACGAAAATGACGTTTTGTTTTCTCTGTCAGAGTTTTCACCCACAACATCCTCAACCCCCAGCACATGCACTGATACTCTTTCACTCTCTTCGACGGATCATGAAGAGACAGAGAGGGCAGGGCAGAATCAGTCAGCAAGGACCAGCAGCAGAGAAACCATAGATGCTGAAAAGGCAAAACGGGTATATATACATATGTTTTTACTCATGGTTAATTTGTCCGTGTAATACATCACTTTACATCTACATTTTATTAGTCTTAAATAATCACCTGTATTATTATTATGTTTAATCAGATTGTCCAAGATGCCCTGGAAAAAAAATCTGGTGGTGAGGAAGTGCTTGAAGAATACCAGATAACCGAAACTTTAAAACACATCAGCAGACAGCAGCTTGTTAATATTGTTGTCAGTCACATGACAGAGAATCAATCACCCCAAAATGTAAATGTGCTGATAACGCACTCATTCTCAAGTCAGCCATGGTGTATGTGACTTTCTTTCTAAAGTCAAGCTCTGCAGGACAATAGAATGCAAGTGAATGGGTGCAATCACTTTGAGAGTTCAGTTAGACAGCGTCACAGTAATCCACACGACTCCAGTTAATCAAGTAATGTCTTCTGACATGAATCGATAAGTTTTTGTGAAAAACAAATCGCTAATCAAAATGCTTTTAACTTTAATTCTGTGCTGCTTGTCAGCTCTTTGAATAACTGTTCTTTTATTACTGTGACGCTGTCTGAATGTACATTTTGGACTCTTAAAAAGATGGCACCCATTCACGTGCGTTCTATCGACTTACAGAAGTCGAATTTCCTTTGAACATTCTTTGTGTTCGGACGAAGAAAGAAGGTCATATAAATCTTGGGTGGCCTGAGGGTGTATCAGCAAATTTTCTTTTTTTGGTTGAAATATTCCTTTTATGAAGTTGTCCTGAAGTTGCCAATAATACATAAAGAATGATACAAACTGGTTTTATTTCGCACATATTGAATTAAGAAGGTTTGACGTATTTCTTAGTTATGATTATAGCACATTTTTCATCACAGAGTCTGAAAATGTTAAGGACCACATTTCATGGATTTCATTTTACAGATTTCATCATTACACATCATAATTGGTGTATTTTTTATTTTTAATCTAATTTTTATTGTTGCTGTTTTTTTTTTCTAGTCATCCACCGGAATTGAAGGCCATCTCAGTGCCAGGGAGGGTTGGCAGCCGTATCTACTGGCATTAAGAAGGATCAAGGGCAGGCTTGACAAATTCTCATCCCTTGCACAGGCACGAGCTCCTTGAATGCTATAGATGAACTCTTCAAAGTCCACTATGTGGTCAACCTGTCATATGAGGAAGCCCTTGTCAACAGCTTTACCTTCCTGCAGACTACAACATTGATGTTGGTCTTACCAGTGAGTCTCCCAGAGTAAAGGAATTGCTTGCAAAGCTTTTGAACTAGGTTAAATGTTAGTGTTTCTGTTGTCAAAGTCTGCATGCAAATAGCCACGAGAGTCACGCACAGTTTCTATCCTTCGTTAAAGTTTAAGTTATTATGTGCGCAGGGTGGCTGTAGCCGACAGTTTCGTGGTCAAACTTTTCACAGAACATTTCTCAGAGCATCACCATGCATTTAAAGTACACAGATGTGACTTGGGTGAACTTGTAAAAGCCCAGAGTTTGAAGTTCTACAGGCCTTTTGATCTCTGAGTCCATATTGGTCAGATGATGGTGAATATATTGTACCTCAACTCATGCTGGTTTGTTACATCTAAGATACTGTGTTGAAAATAAAAGTTCAACTTGATACAGCAACTGATGTGTTAGCTGTTCTTTTATTGATGAGTACACACATTTTAAAGGCATGCATTTTTAGGCATACAGGGTGTAGATTACATTTAATTACCTCAATCTGGGTATGAACACAATTTACTGTTGAAAATAACTCCCTTAGTGTTGAGCTATTGACACATCGAGTGTAGATTCAACACTTGCTTAGTCTAAATGGAGCCTGTGAGGAGTAAAAAACTATACCAATAGTGTTAACAGTGAACACTTACAATGCTTTTTCAACACTATGAGAGTGTAGAAAAATGACACCACTTAAAGTGTAAATGTAACTATTTAGTGTGGACCTATATAAACTCTCGATAAGTGTTAATTTTCACACTGTAAGTGTGAATATAACACTTTAAAATTTGCTGTGTAGTGTTGCTTATTATGAAATACTGCATGGCGGATTTAGGCAATTTAATTTAGACATTTAAATCTTAGACACCGGCAGTTAGGCCTGGTTGATATTTGGAGAGAATTAGACCCCACTGTTAAAGAGGAATGAAACGAATGAGTAGGTGTACCTGTGGAAAGAAGGACATGAATTTTTCCATCCATCCATTTTCTATACCGCTTACTCCTTTTCAGGGTCGCGGGAAACCTGGAGCCTATCCCAGGGAGCATCGGGCACAAGGCAGGGTACACCCTGGACAGGGTGCCAGTCCATCACAGGGCACAATCATGTACACACTCACACACTACGGACATGCCAATCAGCCTATCATGCATGTCTTTGAACTGGGGGAGGAAACCGGAGTACCCAGAGGAAGCCACCGCAGCACGGCCAGAACATGCAAACTCCGCACACACATGGCCCTGGCGGGACTCGAACCCCGGACCCTGGAGTTGTGAGGCGAACGTGCTAAGCCACCGTGCGCCCACATGAATTTTTTCCATTAATATGTAGTCAATTGTACAGCTTTAGACTCATTAAAGGCCTCATTAAATTGAGCAATCAGCCTTCAAATGCTTAAATCTTCCTCATTTATGGAAGTGTGCAAAAATACTACACTAGAAAATAGCCAAAGTGAGACAACATAGCTTTCATGTACTCAAAAAAAGATTTGACCATTTATACATTGTTTCTCGTTTTTGTACATGTAATCGATTTGTCTTTCTGTAATTTTTGTTAATTTTAGACAGGACAAGCAGTGAGGCTGACCTCATCAGGTAGTCTATTTCTAATAAAACACAAGATTACACTTGGACTGCCTGTCAGAGAACACCATCAAGGTATATTCTGTCCTATTTTTTAAAAATGAAGTGTTTTATTTATTAAGCCACTTTGACAAATGCAGGGGCACTGTTTTCAATTAGGATGTTAAAACAACTATGGTTAAAATGTTATGAGAGTGGTGGCTGAGCAGATCTATCAGTGTAGCTGACTGTAGTAACAGCAATCTGACAAAAACCAGCATTGGGATGTGAGAAACCCAATAACTTCACTTGATGAATTCACACTGTTATTCTTTGAAATCAGCTAATCCTGAGATTCACTCAGCTGTGTTAGCCACGATTAAACCATGAAGACCCCAATGTCAAAATATTTTAAAGCATTTAGACAGCTTGAAAAAAATAACTGACTGAGACCTCTTGGGGCTGAGCCCCTCATTTCTAAAATGGGGTATAAGAAATATTTTATATATTAAATTCTTAGCACATTGTGTGATGTGGTTGTGAACATAAACGTATGGTTACATATAGTTAGTGTAAAACATTTACTGTAGGATGGGTCAGTTGCCATGGGATATTATGAGCTCATGAGTACCCATGATGGACCAGTGTGTTAGAATTCTAGAACATTTCATCACTGTATGGGGAAAATTCTGTTGTCCGTTTCCACACCAACACACCTTCAGCGATCAACAAGCGACTTCAGCTACAGCTAGCGATCATTTCACTCCTTACATTCTACTTTTCACAACATCCTCTTTGGAAAATGGTAAGTTGTAAATATATACCCTACAGAGGCTGAGATTATTGAGGCAGGAGGCTGAGCCATCCACACCTCCAAAACCTACACCTCTCACATGAGTTTATGGAGGAAGATTAGGCCGAGCCATCCACAGCCCCAGCTCCTACACCGCCCACAGGGGCTGAGATTGTGGAGGGAGAGGAGGCCAAGCCATCCATTGCTCCAGCTCCTATACCACCCACAGGGGCTGAGATTATGGAGGCAGAGGATGTCGAGCCATCCACAGTCCCAACTCCTACACCTCTCACATGGGCTCAGATTGTGAAACAGAAAAAGAAACAGCCTGAGGAGGTTAAGGAGAAGAAGGAGAAAATCACGGAGTCCAGGGAGCAGAAGATGCAGGCTGAAGTCAACCAGCAGGTGCCAGATAAGGTGAAGAAGTTCCCAACTCCTACAACTCTCACAGGGTGTGAGATTATGGAGGCAAAGGAGGCCGAGCCATCCACAGTCCCAACTCCTACACCTCTCACATCGGCTCAGATTGTGAGACAGAAAAAGAAACAGCCTGAGGAGGTTAAGGAGAAGAAGGAGAAAATCACGGAGTCCAGGGAGCAGAAGATGCAGGCTGAAGTCAACCAGCAGCTGCCAGATAAGGTGAAGAAGTTCCCAACTCCTACAACTCTCACAGGGTGTGAGATTATGGAGGCAAAGGAGGCCGAGCAATCCACAGTCCCAACTCCTACACCTCTCACATCGGCTCAGATTGTGAGACAGAAAAAGAAACAGCCTGAGGAGGTTAAGGAGAAGAAGGAGAAAATCACGGAGTCCAGGGAGCAGAAGATGCAGGCTGAAGTCAACCAACAGCTGCCAGATAAGGTGAAGTTCCCAACTCCAACACCTCTCACAGGGTGTGAGATTATGGAGGCAAAGGAGGCCGAGCCATCCATAGTCCCAACTCCTACAACTCTTACAGGGGGTGAAATTGTGGATAAAGAAGAGGCTGAGCCATCCACACCCCCAACTCCTATACCTCTCACATGGGCTGAGATTGTAAAACAGAATACAAAACAGCCTGAGGAGGTTGAGGAGAAGAAGGAGAAAATTAAGGAGTCCAGGGAGCAGAAGATGCAGGCTGAAGTCAACCAGCAGCTGCCATATAAAATGAAGAAGCTCCCTATGGAGTCTCACAACAGGAAGAACAACAAGGTACAGTAGTAAAGACTATCTGTAGATCAAAGGCCTGAGAGGACATGTCTTAACCACTGAGCTACCATTGCCTCTGACTAATTATTGTTTATATTATAACTTTTATGTTTATGCTTTTGGACCAGGTCTTGCACAGTTGTGTTATGCTCTCTCACATTTTTAGCTTTTGATTGGCTTAATTAACACACTGGTTGTTGACTTTGCGCTCTGTTCTGTAGAGTGTCGAACTGTTCATAAGGAATCTGGACTACAGCCTGGACGACAAGCGCCTGTACAAAGAGTTCCTCCAATTCGGAGCCGTCATCAGTGCAAAGGTTATTAATTCCCACAAATTTCTTCCTTTTCCCAATGTTTATTTCATATACTGTATTTTGTATAGCTGCTGCTTGAAATTATCTTTAACAGGGAAGATGTACATATGTACTATGGGCAGGTACAATACCAGTACCATGATACTAACATAGCATAGCTGTTCTGTTTAGATTTTAGTGTGAGTGTAATGCTCATTCTTTGCTTTGTGTATCTCCTGGCTGTCCCCTACAGGTGGTGATGGAGAACGGCTGCTCAAAAGGATTTGGCTTTGTTAGCTATTCGACAAGTACGGAAGCCATGGAGGCCATTAAAGGAATGAATGGCAAGATCTTGGGCAGGAGGTTGGTGTATGTAGCTCTGTCTAAGAGCAGAGAGGAACACAAGCCTTTCCTCACCCAGACAGAGCAGAAGACATGGAGCAGCCGGCCTACCAACCCCCGGCAGAGTAAACACAAGGACACACAGAGAGAGAATACTTTTGAATGCAATAATATGATCTAGAATAGTGCAATGGTAATACAGAATTACAATAATATTATGTACCAAGATAAAAGGAATGACAATTATTATGTAAAAATATCTAATACCTGTACTGTACCTGTAAAACACACACACACACACACACACACACACACACACACACACACACACACACACACACACACACACAGTAAACGATTCTTCTTTTCACTTTCAGGTTGTCCCTCTGTCACATTGACCCGCCAGGAACGTAAATAAGTACAAGATGAATAAATAAAAACTGCAAGTTAAAAAATGTTGCACAAATGGTCTGGTTCTTTATCCTAGAACCTAAGTGTTGGTGTAAATGACTCACAGCAACTGCTGTAAAGGTGCTGCTCTGTAAATCTGGTCAAATAATCAGCTATAAAATTCCACCTCATTAAAATGTGTCTACCAATTCTGCAAACAAACTGATATGCAATCAATTGATATAATAAAATAAAATTTTGAACTGATTTAAAATGCTAAACAAAAGTTAAATAAAAATTTCCTTTCATTATTTTTTAACAAATAAGCTTTTGATTGTCTATAATGTTTTATGAAAGAAGACTTTCAAAGAATGATTTTGGCACGGCTCCCTTCACACCCAACCCTAACTCCATATACTGCATACCCCATTTTTGCGCCCCTGCTACTTCTACTACCACTACTACTACTACTACTAAATTCAATTCAATTCAATTCAATTTTATTTGTATAGCGCTTTTTACAATAGACATTGTCTCAAAGCAGCTTTACAGAAATATCAACATGGTATACAGATATTAAAGGTGTGAATTTATCCCAACTGAGCAAGCCACTGAGTGGCGACGGTGGCGAGGAAAAACTCCCTAAGATGTTTTAAGAGGAAGAAACCTTGAGAGGAACCCGACTCAGAAGGGAACCCATCCTCATCTGGGTAACAACAGATATTGTGAAAAAGTTCATTATGGATTTATATGAAGTCTGTATGGCGTTAAGAGCAGCCGTAGTCCCAGCAGTCTGGAATTAAAGAAGATTTGAGCTCCATCCAGAGGCAGAAAGGATCTGGATCTCTAGTAAATGGTCTGCACTTACATAGCGCTTTTAATCAAAGCGCTTTACACTGTGTCTCATTCACCCATTCACACACACACCAATGGTAGCAGAGCTGCCATGCAAGGCTAACTTGCCATCGAGAGCAACTTGGGGTTCAGTGTCTTGCCCAAGGACACTTCACGGCATGTGGAGTCATGTGGGCCTGGAATCGAACCGCCAACCCTACGATTAGTGGACAACCTACACTACTACCTGAACCACAGCCGCCCTACTACTACTACTAGTAAAATGAGGTCATATCTTATCTGTACACATTTTTATTAATAAACAAAAGGTTGAGCTGTTTTATACTCCTTCATAGCTTAGCTTTATTTGCAGAAAATTATGCAATAATAATAGTAATAGTAATAATAATAATAATATTCATCATCATCATCATAATAAAATGAAAGATTTTTTATATTAAAATGGTGTCCTGTTTTATCGACCACTAATCTACTACTAGATCTCTACTAACAATACTACTACTTCTACTACTACTAACAATACTACTACTACTTCTTCTACTATTACTACTAAAAATACTACTACTTCTACTGCTACTAGAAATACTACTTCTACTAACAATACTACTACTTCTAGTACTACTACTAACAATAATACGACTACTAACAATACTACTACTTCTACTACTACTACTACTAACAATACTACTACTACTACTACTAACAATACTACTACTACTACTACTACTAACAATACTACTTCTACTACTACTAACAATACTACTACTATTACTACTACTAACAATACTACTACTACTACTAACAATACTACTACTACTACTACTACTACTACTAACAATACTACTTCTACTACTACTAACAATACTACTACTATTACTACTACTAACAATACTACTACTACTACTAACAATACTACTACTACTACTACTAACAATAATACGACTACTAACAATACTACTACTTCTACTACTACTAACAATAATACGACTACTAACAATACTACTACTTCTACTACTACTAACAGTACTACTACTACTACTACTACTAACAATACTACTACTACTTCTACTACTACTAACAATACTACTACTACTACTACTACTACTAACAGTACTACTACTTCTACTACTACTAACAATACTACTACTACTACTACTACTACTAACAGTACTACTACTTCTACTACTGCTAACAATAATACGACTACTAACAATACTACTACTTCTACTACTACTAACAATACTACTACTACTTCTTCTACTATTACTACTAAAAATACTACTACTTCTACTGCTACTAGAAATACTACTTCTACTAACAATACTACTACTTCTAGTACTACTACTAACAATAATACGACTACTAACAATACTACTACTTCTACTACTACTACTACTAACAATACTACTACTACTACTACTAACAATACTACTACTATTACTACTACTAACAATACTACTACTGCTACTACTACTAACAATACTACTTCTACTACTACTAACAATACTACTACTATTACTACTACTAACAATACTACTACTACTACTAACAATACTACTACTTCTACTACTACTAACAATGCTACTACTACCACTAGTACCACTACTATTACCACCATGACCACTACCACTACTACTACTATTATTACTACTACCACTACTACTAATAGTAGTAGTAATAATAGTAATAATAATAATTGCACCCCAACTGTTGGGCCTACCTTTTTATTGTATGATGTATAAATAACTTTTCATTTTCATTAATAACTTGACCATTTTAGCTTGAAATTATTTTTCCTTGTTGCTAATGTGAGCCTGAGGTGTAAAGTATGAGAAGCGAACTGGCTAACAATACAACTCTATTCTGCAGATATTCCCAGAGTCACAAATTTAAGAGTATGTATGTAATTTAGAGCTGCAACAACTAATCGATCAAATCGATAATAATCTATTATGAAAATCGTTGTCAACGAATCTCATTATTGATTAGTTGGTCTGACTACACCCTGGAAATCAAACTGATGCACGAGAACAAATTTATGTTTATATAAATTTGACAAAATGCTCCACTGTGTGCAAGGGGTTGGGGAAACTGGTGCAAGCTGCTTAAAAGGTTTAGTTTAATTGAAGTTTATTGTCATTATATGGTTTATTTGCACGCTTGCAGTGTAAATTCTGTTGTTTATTATTAGTAACGAGGCTGCGTTGCTGATCGCGCAGTGTAAATGTGCTGATACACACTGGGAGCGCGAGTAAGATCTGTAATGTCTAATTAAAACATTCGGATCACAAGTAAAATAATATGTCTAAAGGCAGCGAGTAACAGAAACCACAAGGTGCAGTGAAAGTGAGTTTTTATTATTTAGGACTGGAGTTTAATTCGGTGCTTTTTGTGCATCCATAAAAATAATGCAGAAATTATATATATATATATATATATATATATATATATATATATATATATATATATATATATAGTATTTATGCATTATTTTTGCATATATAGTATTTAGTATATATATATATATATATATATATATATATATATATATATATATATATATATATATATATAAATATATATATAGTATTTATGCATTATTTTTATGGATGCACAAAAAGCACCGAATTAAACTCCAGTCCTAAATTAATAATATATATCCGCGTGTGTGTGTGTGTGTGTGTGTGTGTGTGTGTGTGTGTGTTTTGGGTTATTTTCTGTTTTGGACAAACAGTTGTGTAAAGTTTTAGTCTGAAGTTTATATTTGTAACACTCAGTTTGTGGATTTTATTGTAAATAAGCTAAATAAATAAATAAATAAATAAACACTGAAAGTTTGCCCCGCCCCACCCGTTTAATCGAATAATAACAATCACAATAGGCCAATAAATTGCAGCCCTAATTTATTTAAAAATAACTTGGCCATATGAGTTCTGTGCATGCTGCATGTTATAACTGCACGCTTTGTTTATTTAATAAATAAAAGTTAATTCTCCTCGAAACCGGTTCGTGGGAGTGAAGTGAACATTACTTCAGCGCCCAGAAGGTGAAAAAAGAAACCAGCTAACAGAGACAACGAGGGCAAAAACGGCTTAATCTTAAATCACACATGGTGTACTACGTAGGCTGCATAAGTTATAGCATTTCTAACACACCCTATGTAGTGCACTTGCATAAGTGGTAGGGCTCTATTTGGGATTAAGCCCACGTGACGGTTCTCCAAACACCGGTGTAGGTTGGTTGTTGGTTGTAGCAACCGGAGTAGCGACACGACGGCTTAACAACACTTTATGAATTTGGTGTTTATAACTAGTATTGTGTCTTTTATGAAGCTCAATGTATGCAGAATTAAATAATGAATCTGGGGTGAGTACAGCTCTTTTAAATAGTGTTGGGTTCACGGTTTATTTAAATGAACTCGCTGGCTTGCTGTGTAAATGTCGGTGACTGAAACGTCATACAACGGCGGCGCATTCAGAGTTTGTGTGTTTATTTTAATACTCGTATCTAACTAATTTAATCATCTGAATGAATCCGTCTCATTTAATATGTTTAAACGTGGTTAATATGAGCGTAGTTAGGTAGCTAATGTTAAAACGGTGGTTATGAGTCTCTTAGCTAGCTATATATCCAGATTAGATTAGATTAGATTAGATTAGACAGAGCTCACATAGAGAGTGGGGGAATTACATGATTTTTAAAAAATTATTATTATTATTATTATTATGTTTAAAATGTATTAGTTATCTGAGGTACCCTGCTGGGGGAAAAAACCCCAATAGAAACCATCAGTTAACCATTAAAACCATTACTAAATATAAAAGGTGTTCTATTGGTACTTAATAATCTCCAATTGACATTACATGCCACCAATAGATGGCAACAAATTACCAGTAGAGGCCCCCAGGGACCATTACAGTTCCCATTAAAACCATTGCAAATTCTATGAGGGTTTCTATTGCTTATTATTATTATTATTATTATTATTATTATTATTATTTTTTAAATTGCTTATTTATTTCTCAGGGTTTTTTGATTCTTACATCACACTCTAATTCCAAACTGTGGAGGAAAAAAAAAAGCTGTAAAATATTGTCCTGTTTATCTCTATTTTCATTCCCTGTTTAATTAATACTGATAAACCTCAATGTTAAGTTCTTTGTCCGAAACCGGTCAGAACCAGAATTTGGACCCTGCTCTGGCTGATTTCCTCTCGTCTCGGACCAGGAAGAAGTTCACACCGACACCATCATTCAGTGAAAGCTTTTAAGTTTAATGATACAGAAAGCATAGTGCATATATATACACACAGAAATATTGATAAAGAACGATAAATGTCAATTGGAGCAAGTCACAGATAAAATCAAAACATCTATTACGTATGTTCGAGTGACATAAGAACTACATGACGTCTAGTCTACCAGATAATAAGAGAAGAAGAAGAACCGAGAGAGTTAATGAGTGAGTGAGTGAGGATGAAAGGTGGGGTGGTTAGGAATGCTCACAACACTAAATACCAAGAACACAAAACTGCTTGGTCCTGGACCTCCGGTACATGATGACCAAAACTGGTACAAAAAGATCATGCCTAAAACATATCAGTCAATGTAATTTTTTTTAATATGAAATGATTTTCTCTTAGGTTTGTGATTAGGAGTGCCCGACCCTGGCACCATGTCTGCTAGAGACGATGTTAGTTTTGTGGATGTACCCATCCGATATAAACACTTCTGTATTTTATGCTGTGCATGTGTTAACGTGATGTTGACAGACATGACAGATTTTGCACGTTAACACAGGACACAACTTCGTCTTAATTCAGTTGAGTTTTATTTGTATAATGCTTTTAACAATATACAGTCTCACAGAGCAGCTTTACAGAAATCCGGGTGTAGTTTCAGATCCCTATAGACCAAGCCAGAGGTGATAGTGGCGAGGAAAAACTCTGTAAATCTTGATGATAAGGATGCACATTTTGTGGATAAGAGGCCTGCGATGAACATAGGACAGTCTTTATGATTACACCAGCAGTCTAATCCAGGATAATCCAGGTGAGATTATCCACTGAAGCAAGGGGTGAGAGATGGATACAGATAGAGCTGCAACAACTAATCGATAATAATCGATTATGAAAATCGTTGTCAACAAATCTCATTATGGATTAGTCGGCCTGCGCGCAGCACGGGGGAGAATTACTCATTACGTTACTTCTGTTCCGAAAACACGACTCGGAGAGTAAATACTAAACTTGTGTCCAAATGACGTACTGTACACTTACACTGTGCACGGAGTACTCTACCGTCTAGTGTATGAATTTTAGAAAGGTAACATCATCTCAAATGGAACACTAGCGGGTTTTTACTAACCGGAAATATAAGCCACTTCGTAGTCGACGGCGCTTGACGTCACACGCACGTAATGCGACACCACTAGCTTTAGCCTCAGAGTCCCCGACACTGACTTTCTTCAGTTTACTTTCTGTCAGCGTTAAATTTTATTCCCAACATGACCTCAGTCCTCATCAGACGGAGGAAAAATCGTCCCGTGACTGAGGGAGAAAGTGTGCGACCTCTAAGGCAGGGGAGTGTTTTATATTAAACACCATGGAGAAGATTTCTAAACGTTATAAAGCGGAGTTTCTGCAGCATGGAAGCATGACAATGATGCAGTCGCGAGTTGCTTGGAAGGTTTAGTTTAATTGAAGATTATTGTCATTATATGTTGTATTTGCACACTTGCAGTGTAAATTCTGTTGTTTATTATAACGGAAGTGATGTGTTAGCAATGAGGCCGCGTTGCTCCTCACGCGCGGTGTAGACGCGGGGATACCGAGTGTAGCGTGAGTAAGATCTGTAATGTCTATTTAAAACACTGTGAGCAAAAGTAAAATATGTCTAAAGGCAGCGAGTAACAGAAACCACAAGGTGCAGTGAAAGTGAGTTTTTATTATTTAGGACTGGAGTTTAATTCAGTCCTTTTTGTGTATCCATAAAAAAATTATTCTATCTATCCACCCATCCAATGTGTGTTGGGTTCTTTTATGTTTTGGACAAACAGTTGTGTAAAGTTTTAGTCCGAATTTATGTTTATTTAGATTTATAACACTCAGTTTGCGGATTTAATTTTAAATAAACAACAACAAAAAAGTTTCCCCCACCAGATTAATCGATTATTCGGGGAAAAATATAACCAGCCAACTAATCGATTATGAAAATAATCTTTAGTTGCAGCCCTAGATACAAATCTTATTTTCTTGTTTGTTTGTCTGGTTTTTCTTTCAGTGATGGCCTGGTGTTTGAGCTTGAGAATGGGAAGCCCAAGCTTGTGTTAGCCCACTGTGGTAATAATAAGTTCATTAATTATGCTTTTCAAGTTTGCCCAGTTATTTCAGTAGTATTTTATTGATTGTGCATTGTCTTCTTCTCACGACAGGCGAGTCAAAGGCCTCTGGTAAAATGGGAGTTTGTAAAGTAAGTATGTGGTGCAGTTTTTTTTCCTTCAAAAATGAGCTCTGACGCGGACAATTTTGACTTGTTCGGAGAATCAATTCTGTCTAAATAATGATTGTGCTAATACCAGGTCCCTCCGAAGAACAGACAACTGAAAGCCACAGCCATCTCCAAACTGGGTCCTAAAGCAGAGGAAAGATGGCAGAGAGACAGGAAGTGCAGAGATATCAGCAGAGGTGTCAATCACGCCGAACCCGGCAGCCGAAAGACCAAACCGCAGAGCAGGACGGATCGCTGCAGCGTCATCGGGGTGGTCAGGGTGCCGTCAGAGAGCAAAACCGAGTCTGCTAATGAAACGTCCAACGTCAAGAGCATAAAGGAGAGCTTAGTGTGTTTAACTCAGGAGCAACTTCAGCAGATCCTCAACAGCGTCAAGGCGTCAGGGCAAAACGCCCGAGACGATTCTACAGCTCATGTCCAAAATGGTGAGAAAGCTGGCGATTTGTTTGTATATTGTTCTGATTGTTGCTTTGTGTAAACTGACTCTGTCTCACTAACAGGACCAGCTGCACAAGAGGAAGAAACTGAAACAGTGACTAGTGCAAGTGGCAAGGACAAACAAATAAACTCTCCAGGGAAAGGAAATGCGGAAAAGTACGTTAAGTAATGGGAGACTTTTTGACAGACAGTATCTGATTACAAATACCACTGACTGTGTGAGGAAATCACACTTAACTGGTAAGGTTTTACAAATTTTTGAAATTAGCGCATTTGTTAAATTGGCTCATTACATGCCATGATCTTTGCAGGAATTAAATAAAACATGTGAGCTGTTTTAGTGAAAAATATTTATGGAAGTCGAGTGGTCTAAAACCCAATTCTGGAGGAAAAAACCTAAGCGTTTTTGGCTGCCAGTATCCAGCCATACCGACATCCGACCGGTTTTCCCAGACCGCCACAGGCATTTTGTTGACATGGAGTCAGTTTAAAGTTAGTTAACTTCACCTATATTAAATAAGAATTTGTTCAACATGGTGGAGACACAAATCAAGCAGGATATGGTTTGTAAATCGTTCGTATGAGCGTTTAAACATTCGGTATTCATGAAAATCCTGTAAATTTGGAAAAACGTTCATATCTTACGTGTGTGTAAATTTACACATCAGACTACTAAACCTTGACTTGATCGACTTCTAATCATATAATTTGCCTGGATTACTGGACTTTATATCTGGACTATACTGTCGCATTTAACCCTCCTATTATGTTGGGGAAAAAAGTTACATCCATTATGTTATTTGTTAAAATGGCTTCCACACTTTAAATACACACACACACAAAACAGCAAAGAACAGCTTAAAACAGTAAACCTTTATTATGGCTTGTCCGAGACCAAAAAAGAAGAAATATTTTCATATCCAGTGGGAGTAATAAGTATTGGACGTGTCAACATTTCTTTTCAGTAAATATATTTCCAATGAGACTATTCACATTAAATTCTCTCCGGACATCAGTATTAACTCAAGAATTCAGCAAATAGAAAGAATTCACAACATTAAAGTCCATAAATGAAGTGATATGATAAAGAGAAATGACACGGGGGTGGGGGGAGTATTGAACATGCTAACTGAAATGGATTTAATACTTGGTGGAGAAGCCTTTGTTTGTAATGACGGCTTCAAGACACTTCCTGTATGAAGAAATCAATCAGCCGCAGTATTCAGCTGTGATTTTGGCCTGTTCTACTATAAGGGTTATATCATAAACCAGGTTTTATGAAGGATTAGTGTGATAAGATATCAATTCTGATATCTTATTTCCTTCCATATTCATTCAAGTCACGTTTTGTCATCTCATAAACACGATCGGTCAAAAGTTTGTGGACACTCGACTGAAATGTTTCTCATGATCTTAAAAACCTTTTGATCTGAAGGTGTGTGATCATATGTTTGAAATCAGTGTCGTAGACAAAAATATAATTCTGCCGACATATTCATTTCTTTCCTTAGAAAACGAAAATTTTATTTGCAAAATAAATATTTTGTTTAAACGGAAGACGCTGAGGGAAATTTTCCGAAAAGCAGCCGATAAGTGTCCAGCATCGGTGGGGACTCCTTTAATCCTGTTTAAAAAGCATCTCAGGGAAATTCCTCAAGAAATCAGCTGAGAAAACACCAAGGATACATTTCTGGAAATTCTAGGCAAAAAAAACTTTGAAGATGCTAAAATACTAAATTATTTTGATTTATTTAGAATTTTTTTATCACAATATAATTCCCATAGTTCCATTTGTGTTACTCCAGACTTTTGATGACTTTATTATTATTCTAAAATTTGGGGGGGAAATAAATGAATAAAGAAAGAATGATTGTGTCTAAACTTACAGATACCATGGCACAAAATAGCGAGCACTCAGGCATGTATCTAATAAATGTGCAGGACGGTGTAGGTGTATGTATTTGACACTCTCTGTTCTCTTGAAACAGAACCCTGAGTGATTCCACCCCAGCAGGCCTGTTCAGCACTTTTGGAGAACACGAGCAGAAGAGAAACACGCTTGAGGCTAAAAAAGCACAATGGAGAAGAGAGCTAGGTATTAAAGTGGGGGTAGTGTCTGATTACGCAATCTTTACCAGAGGCCTTTGTGTAGAGACTGACAAGTCATTTAATATTAATCATGGCTTTGTAGAGGAAGCTGAAGTGATAAAGATGGACTGCTTCCTGTCAGAGTGGTTAAGATTGTGTGACTGTGGTTCAGTGCGTGTTTTCTGTTCACATACAGACGAGCAGATGGCACTTAAAAAGCAGCTGAAAGAGAGCGCAGAGATTCTGGCTCGTAGCGAGCAGCCCAGAGACACGGAAGCAGGACCGAGATCTAGTGACCAGCTGTTTGGGGTAAGCCGTGGTACAGAACCTTTTCTTTTTCTTTTTTCCAGAGATGTGTGAAATCTATTAAACATGTGGTCGCATTTCGGTGAAATATCTTAGTGAAGTTCTTCTACTCCTTTGATTGTACTTGTACTGTAGCACTGTTGAATTCTCAAATCTGATTGGTCTTCTCTAACTAATTCAGATCGCAGACTCATATGAACATGCTCATTCTTCTCATTCAACACCTTATTGTTTCTATAGTAACAGCTCATTCATGGAGACTTGCATATCAGAAGCTCCACATAAACTAATGCTTATAATAAACAAATAATAAAAAAAAAAGTAATTTCACTTTATTTAGGAAAACGTATAATTGTCCCTATGGTGATGTTTAATGTTTTACGGAAGCGGTCTCTGCGCTTTGTAATGGTTTTCCATGATGGGAAAGTCTTCAGGAGAGAGGAGTTCCCACTTTCCCTGTAACATTACAATTTTTGTCTCGTTAGCTTGCAGCTGAGTGTAAAGTGTTCATTGTTGTTATATCGCAAGATATAAAAGGAATAAAACACTTTGAGATGTAATTTTGGAGGAAAATAATCAACGTCGGTTTGCTAATTCATCACACCATCTATAAAGCAAGCCCCTACTTCCACAATGTCAATACAAAGTTTGTCAGTGTATTTTTAAATAAAACTTTGTGGCGAATATGGCTAAAAACACTATATTTTGATATATTTTGATAGTTAGTGTAAAAATACGTCGAGTCACCCGTCTGTTACTGTGTAAAACAATAGAGTGTGTGAGAACCTCCCGGTCTATGGCTGACGCGAACAGAAAGTGTGTGTGGCATGAAACTGTAACATTTAACATTTATCAAAATGCGACCTACATCGGGGGGGGGGGGTGTATTGTGTATACAGACTGTACACAATAAACAGAGTATATACAGTAGTTCATAATCCACAAAGACAAGCACACATCATACAATATAACATGCAGCACGGACACATTGAACACAGAAGAGAGAGAATAAATAGTACAGGAATAAATGTACTGATGATGCATAGCCTATTTTAAAAAAGTGTCTTGTAACAATTTATCATGATGTTGAACTTGGTACATCATTGGTGCAGCTCTTGGCTTCCTTCTGTGTATAGTTACACTAGCAGTCAAAAGTTGGAAGTACACTAGCAGTCAAAAGTTTAGACACACTTTTTTTTCCCCTTTTTTTTAAAAATATTGTTTTCCCCACATTTTAGGACAATAAAGTCATCAAAACTCTGCAGTAACACAAATGGAACTATGGGAATTATGTCGTGGTGATAAATCCTAAATAAATCGAAATAATTTTATATTTTAGCGTCTTCAAAGTAGACGCCCTTTTTACCGAGAATTTCCAGAAATGTATTCTTGGCGTTTTCTCGACTGATTTCTTGAGGAATTTCCCTGAGATGCTTTTTAAACAGGATTAAAGGAGTCCCCACCTACACTGGGCTCTTTTTCGGCTGCTTTTCGGAATATCTCGCTCCGAGTCGTCCGTTTAAACAAAATATTTATTTTGTAAATAAAATGTTAGTTTTCTAATGAAAGAAATGAATACGTTGTCACGATTATATTTTTGTCTACAACACAGATTTCTCACATTTAATCACACACCTTCAGATCGAAAGGTTTTTAAGATCTTGAGAAACACTTCTGTAGAGTGTCCACAAACTTTTGACCGGTTGTGTGTATATCATGTTGCTGTGTTTACGTGGCTTTTGGTTCTAAAGTGTGCTTCAGCATGTCTTGTTCTATTGCCAGTGAAATTCTAGCCGTCTAATGCAAATTTGTCTATATAGGTGCAAAAGGACAGAATAACACAGATGGGCACAGAAAACGCAAACAACCGGCCACCAGCTCCTCAGACACGCAGCAATCCGATGGCTCTTCCCTCGGCCATCCGCTCGGCGTTTGTACTGGGGGTAATGTTTATTTCACGTCTCTCCTAGCAGACATCAATCAAAAGTACAACACGGTGTCTCACTTACATATGTACAGTCTCTCTTCGTAGACCTGAGGTGTGCAGTTAATTATGTATACGTTAAGTGCATAGCATTTAGTGCAATAATCTTCAGGGTAGTTAAATGTACGATGGGATTTTTACGATATCTCGAGAGATTTCCAGGTCAGTCCAAAACCCTGGCTTAATTAAGTATGGCCTTGTCCTAAATGGCACCCTAAGCCCTGCCCAATTCAGTTTTATATCGTATTCGATAACTGGTTAGGAAGCCGCACCACTGGAGCATGCGTTCAGCGCAGAGAAGAAAGAGCAGCAGAGACGCTGGCTGCAGGACTTGGAGCAGCAGAGAGAGGAAACCAAACTGCGCAGGAAGTTGGAGAAACAGAGCCAGAACCAGGTACTTCTCACTGGGCACTGCATTTAGTTACCTCCTGAGATTGTTATTCCTATATGATTGCTTACACTCACAGTCCACTTTATTAGGAACACTGGCACACCTTCATGCAGTTATCTAATCAGCCAATCGTGTGGCAGCAACACACTTTTAAAAAACCCAGATACAGGTCAAGAGCTTCGGGTAATGTTCACATTAAAACATGAGAATGGAAAAAAAAAGAAAAAAAAGTGCGTTCTCTCTCTGTGACTTTGATCGTGGCATGTATCAGGAGTATTTCAGAAACTGCTGATCTCTTAGTCCAGACCTAAATCCAATCAAAAATCTGTGGGGTGACCTGAAAAGGGCTGTGCACAGGAAATGCCTAGCCGATCTGAACGAGTTAGAATGGCCAAATATTGCTAAATCGAGATGTGCCGACCTGATTGACTTATGCTGATGTGCCAACGCTTGAATGTTGTGTTAAAATCTAAAGGCGCTTCAACTAACTATTAGTTTAGGGGTGTGCACACTTATGCAAGCAGGTTATTATACATTTTTTATTTTCACTTTAATTATTAGGTTTAAAATTTTACAACAAATGTAGAAAAGTTTCTGACATTTATGTTAGTTTCATTTTAATTTTTTTTAACATCACAAAAACCTGCCAATTTTAACAGGGGTGTGCTGACTTTTTACGTCCACTGTTTCTGCTTATTGTTGTTTGGCTGCTGTAACAAGGCATTTAAATTTGTATATCTGTTTCTCCTCTTAGCCAGAGGATCATGAGCGCTGGGCCATGCACTTTGACTCATTTCAGCAGCGTCTCCCAGTACAGCCTCCTTCCACTGCGGAGCTCAACCTATACAGCTCCCTCTCCCAATACCGCGCTCCCTCTCAGGCTCTGTCCACCGCCTGGGAGACCGCGAGTACATGCGGAGGGGACAGTATGGGCCGAGCCAGTGTGGACACCACTCAGGGCTGTCAGCCGAAGAGCAGGTGAGCAACGAGAACTCAAACATTGTATTTACAGTGTTTACATGCACATATAAATATCATAAACCGATCCATAATATAAATATCAGATTTCTACAAGATTAGGACTATTTGGAGATGAGATTATTCAAATGGTCATGTTAACAGCATAACTAATATAGGATTAAATCTGTTACTGGATTTTAAGATTGTCGTCTAATAATCGGGAACAGATGTACCAGATTGAGTAATCAACACCGCAGACATTGTGTGCAATAAATAATAGTTGGGAAAGAGATCCTTTTAATATTCTTCAATGGTAGGTTTAATGGCAGACTAAAAGGCAGGTGTAACCGTGCATAAATCATTTGTTCAGAAAGAAATCTGATAAGTGACGCAGCACCTGAAAAAATACCTGTAAAAATAATAGTCAGTCCTTTTCTTCTTTTTTTTTTTTTTTTTTAAATGTAGGTTCTACTTCCCCGGATGAGGATGACACTGATTTGTGTATACAGCGTCCTTCTGTACAAACACTCCAAATTTCACTCTGTATTTATTTGTAATCTCTATATGGTCTGAAAATCGCACTTTTCTGTTCACACAGCTCTAAAATGCCACTCTCAGACACCCCCCCCCCCCCCCCCCCCCCCCCGCCCCCAAAGATCTTCAGTATAGTTGCTAATGCTGTGGAGAATTCTAAGTAATATGCTTTCCTACAGCTACCTGCGTACCATGACTGCACTGCTGGATCCAGCTCAGATAGAGGAGAGAGAGAGGAAGCGTGTGAAACAGCTCGAATTTCAGGTAGGTTTTAAAGGGGTCATATGATGCTATTTAAAAAGTTCATTATTTTTGTTTAAAGGTGTAATGGAATAGGTTAACATTCTTGAATGTTTAAAAAATACAAACAAACAAAAAAAAACACATTATTTTTCACATACTGTACATTTTATTGCAGTGCCTCTATTCCCAGTCTGTCTGAAACGGTCCGATTGAGTTTCGATTTCTCCAAAGCCCATCCTTCGGAAAAGCCCAGTGCGCTCTGATTGGCCAGCTGACCCATTGCATTGTGATTTGGCCAAAAACCTCAAGCGTGTTTCGGAAATGTAACGGCCCTTACCATAATCGCGAGCTTCAGCTTCCATGGCTTCTAAAGCGATTATAAACGCAGTGAATAATGTCGTCGGTTTTACTGTATCCGTTCGAACCCGAGTCAGATTCTAAAAATACGGATGATCGAGCAGATTATTCGGAACCAACTTTTCAGGCAGTACTTGAGCAGAACATTTCAAGTCCCCCCCCCATAACTCTTACCTTTCAGATACGACGTTATAACGGTTTAATTCATCTTCTTCCCTGTAACAACTTTGTCTTGAAGAGACAACCTAAAATATGGCTTTAAAAAAATGAAATTAATTAAAAATGTAAAAAATTATGGCGGCATCGTGCCAATACTTCAAATTGTGATGTAGACATTTGCGGAAGTAGTATCTGGACTTGGATCGAGGTGTTTTAGGCAGGTCTGGAGTAGTGTTCTCTGTCAGATAGAATAAAGCCCTTTGTGGGAGATGATGAGCTTTGTAACTTTGGAGATCTTTATACATGCACAAACAGATATATTACACACTGAAAGAAAAGGAAAACATTAAAAAGCATCATGGGGCCCTTTAAAGTAGAAACTGTAGAAATCCTTTCATCACAAGCAGGTGATTCCTGCGAACAAGTGAAATGAAAACATATTAATACCATTTTTTAATACGGTGACGATGTTTAGGGGAGAGAAAACTATTTCTAAATGAAAACCTGTTTATATCTCTGGTGCAATTTTTTTTTCCTGCGCTGAAACCTCAGAATATGTGTTTAGCAGTAGTCATTGTGGGTTTCTACTCAAGCAAACATGACTGCGGTCTTCTCTGTAGCTCTAAGTGCATCAAAAGCACACTTGAGGTATGAATAATTGAAGATGACGAGCGTCAGTCTCTCCGTTATTAGCAGGTGTAAGTGTGGTCTGTATGAGATATTCGAGCAAAGACTGCTAGTCATGGTTTAAGATAACGTGTGTGAAATATTTGTGTTATTGTAGAGGGGAAATTTGCCTCCATCACCTGTAACCATGACAGAAAACAGGCTCAGATGAAGGTTAAACGTGTGTATATTTGTTGTGTGTGTGTATATATGTATACACATTACACACACTACAAATCCACTACACTAATCACATATTGTGTACATTATTTTTTTTCTCGGATCATGATTCGTACCAGCGAGCTATCGATGTTCAGGTGGAGGAGCGGAGGCGACAGAAAGAGAAAGAAGAGGCCATTCGGCAGATCATGGAGCAGAAGGAAGAGCTCCGAGTCGCTAAACAGTGGGAACTTGAAAACCTGAGAGACACTCAGCTGCAGAGACAAAAGGTGGTACAAAAGCTAGTGCTTCAATAGTGAATGTGTGATGGACAAACGGCGTTTCACTAAGTACGGAACAAAATCTAATATGTATTTTATTTGGGATGAAAAGCTCTGATTGGCTCATTGGTCCCTTTTTAAAATCTCTCTGCTGAACCGTGTAAATCAGAAAAGGCTGTGTGACCGCACCTCAAGAATTGTTGGCACCCTTCAAGAGAATGTGCTAAAATTTGTACGACATAAACTTAAAACCTAAGCATTATTTTTTAGATCATATTTTCTCTCTCCAAAAGAAATGATTCTCAGGAAAGGGGAGGGAAAATTTTTTTTTTTTAAATGTAAAATCCCTTTGTCATCCATAAACCAAAGATATTTCGACACAAAATTTCATTAAGTTAAAAATAATTATGATCTGCACAATATTTTTTTTTTCTTCTTCATATTTGCACGGTCAGAAGTTTCAGTACAATTGAAAGTAAGTATTTTGACAGAGGCATGATCACAGGTTAGTTATTGCCAGGTTTCTAACTCCATAACAAGCTCTCTGTAAGGGTTCCACTGAATAATGTGTTTCTCGCTGAGAGCAACTTGCAAGTGTCCTTGGGATTGTGTTTTGTGGTCAGATGTAACCAAAATGTATTATTTTTTCGGCTCTGTACATCAGCTTGTTTGCCAGAAAGAGGGTATATACAGTGGCCCCAAAGGTATTTGGACACTTAAGCCATATGTGTATGATTTTCACTGCTTTAGAAAAGCATTGAACCAAGCGGCATTTATTTTAAAGAAAGTTACTCCAAGCACGCACTATTCAAGCAAAACATTTTCTCTCAAAAAAAACCCTGATTATTTTAAAAAATATAACAAATAATAATAGATATACTCGTCATAATTGTTTTCTAGTGAAATTCCTACACTGTAAGTGTGTCCCAATACTTTTGGGGGCCACTGTACAAGGAAAAGACCCCAAACCCACTGTAAAATGTCAGCTAGCTTATTCATTTGGTTTCTTTCCATGAAGGGTGCCAATAATTCTGGAGTGGGCTATACAGTACTCCATCTTGCTTGGTGTTCACATACAAAGGCTTTATATTTAAAATACCAACTATCGTATCCTGACCTGAGACAAGGTTATGGTGATGGGGAAAGATGAGCTTCTGTTCATTTGTACTTTAGGAGTTACAGGCACGCAAAACAGAGGAGCTGTATCGGAACATGCAGAGGACGTCCGAGGAAGTGCAGAAACACAAACACCTGATGGAGAAAGGCCATGATGTTTCTAATCAGTTGCGGAGTGAAACTACCTCACAGGGTAGAGAAGCAGAATTAATTGCGTTCTCTTCTCACACGTTAGCTAGGTTAAATATGAAGTCTCGTACTCACAAGCTGGTTTTGTCCAACTATTACAGCATTGATTGGTCAAGGTTCAGAGAGTTCGGCTACACTGGACACCATAACAGAAGCTCCACACACAGCCCGGAAAGACACTGCGGTTCAGACAGGTAACGTATTTCACGTCTATAAAGCGATACTTAGGCAAAAAGTCAAACATTTACAAAACTCGGTTAAAATTTGCTTCTTTTTTTTCTTACACTGGCATTAGAACAATAATATTGCTATAATTAAAAGTGTACGGCTACCAGACTGCTCAACTCTTTACATAAACAGGCTAGGATACTCGGGAACCAAAAGAAAGAAAGAAAGACTGAGCTAAAAGTGGTCATGGCAGCCATTTTGAAACCTTTGTTATCAGGGGTTTGGTATTGCCGTGTGCCACCATGAAGCACAGGCAGGAGGTGGGTCCTAAATGATTTGTTTTGGGATTTTATGAAGCTGTTTACCAGCACATAACATCACTGAGGCAAATAACATCTTTATTATGGTGAGTGTGAGAGAATTTAGACATGCAGTTTACACAATACTAGACTGGAGGCTATACAGGTGCGTCTCAAAACAATTTAATTCAAAAAGTGGAGCTTTCATTTATTCTAGATTCATCACACAAAGTGAAATATTTCAAGCCTTTTGTTGTTTTAATCTCGATTATTACAGTTTACAGCTCACGGAAATCAAAAATCCAGTATCTCAAAATCTCAAATAAAGAATTTAATACAGAAATGTCGACCTGAGAAGAGCTCTAATCAGATAATTAACTCAAAACAGCTGCAAAGGTTTCCTGAGCCTTTAATCTCTCCGTCTGGTTCAGTACACAAGCACAATCACGGGGAAGATGAAAGTAAATTGCGCATTTCATTTGGAAATCAAGGTCCCAGAGTCTGGAGGAAGAGTGGAGAGACACAGAATCCCAGTTGCTTGAAGTCCAGTGTGAAGTTTCCACAGTCAGTGATGATTTGGGTTGCCATGTGATCTGCTGGTGTCGGTCCGCGGTGTTTTCTCAAGTCGAGTCACTGCAGCGTCTAGCAGGAGATTTTAGAGCACTTCATGCTTCCATCTGCTGACGAGCTTTATGGAGATGCTGACTTCCTTTTCCAGCAGGACTCTACACCTGCCCACAGTGCCAAAACTATTAGTAACTGGTTTGCTGAGCATGGTATTACTGTGCTCGATTGGCCAGCCAACTCGCCTGACCTCAACCCCATAGAGAATCTATGAGAGACTCCAGACCCAACAATACAGACGAGCTGAAGGACGCTGTCAAGCAACCTGGGCTTCCAGAACAAACACCTCAGCAGTGCCACAGGCTGATTGCCTCCATGCAGCAATTCCTGTAAAAGGAGCCCAGACCAAGTATTGAGTGAATAAATTAACATATTTTATCAGGTCGACATTTCTGTATTATAAATTCTTTATTAGAATATTTTGAGAGACTGGATTTTTGATTTCCGTAAGCTGTAATAATCAAGATTAAAACCAAAAAAGGCTTGAAATATTTCGCTTTGTGTAATGGATCTGGAGTATATGAAAGTTTTACTTTTTGAATTAAATTACGGAATAAAATTTACTTTTCTACGATATTCTAATTTTTGGGGGCGAAGTGAAAGTTAAATGAAATGCGTTTTTTGTTTTTAGCCTAATCTTTTATTCCTGCATCCTTTTTATGTTTGAAATCAGAAACAAATCCAGGTAGGCCATTCCCTGAAACCAACGGAGGCATTCGAGCTGCAGTCGAGTACAAGGCTCCTCCCGATATAAAAAGATCCAGACGTGATGGAAGACTGGCTGAAAAGGACAGCGGAAAAGAGAACATGTGCGCGGCCGTCAAAGGAGCAGATCCTTACGAAGCCTACGCCCGAACAGACCGAACCCACGGACGACAGCAGCTCTGCCACAGACCAGAGTGGAACAAACACAGGCCCGGGAAGGCGTTTGTTCCTGCCTCAGAGCGTTACCCTGCTACCCAGCAGAAGCACAGGCAGGAGAACAAGATGCGCAGGCAGATGGAGCTCATGAACCTGGCGGAGAGGAACACGCGTTCCAGAACGCCACAGCAAGCGAAGCCTCCGCGTTCTGGAAATCCGTCTCGCGTTCAGCAGCACTCGAACTCAGCTTGTCAGAAAGTAAGCAATTTCGGTACATCCATGTAAGTCGAGTGCGGTTATTATAGCGTACAGGACGGTGTCGTTTTTAATCTGATGTTTGTTTTAGGACGAAGATTCGCATCGAGTACAATCTGCCAGTCAAATGTAAGTGAAATTTATTATTTAACTAACTTACTCACTTACTGAATGTCATTCCTGCCCTTTCCTTCATTTATTTATTCATTTATTGATAGGGCTAGTAGTAGTTCTATTACCCAGCCATGCTTGAGAATTACTCCTTTGACCATAAGAAGTTATAATTGTATATTAAACATGGTATATTAATAGGCCTTTTGCCCCATTTCATCTCCGGCAGTAGCAGAGTTCCCTCTCCGCCCGTCCCTGCAGTGTTGCGCAGACTCCAGGTTCATCCTCCGTCCTGTGCAGAGGAACAGTCAGAGAGCTGCGGCCGGCCTCCGTCAGCCGATTACGTCCCGTACGTGCGCACGGACGAGGTTTACCACTTGGATCCTCTTGCCCCGATCTCCAGACCCACCACAAACGAAGGACCACAGAGGATACATGCAGGTATAAACCATGTAGGAAGTTAAGGAATAAAACACATGCTGTTTTAGGAAAATCTCCAACGATGGGGTGGTGCTGATGCAGCCTGACATGAAACAGAGTTGTTATTATTAGTAGTATTACCACCATGAAGTTGATCATTTTCCTACAACAGTGACTCGTTAACGATTAAATTAAAAACTGTTCTTCTATAAATTGTTGTTCCCTCACCAGCCTATTTTCCCCCCACTTTCTTTATAAAGTTTGTAAGATAAAAATAAAACGTAGCCCGTCATGTTACAGAGAAACCAGAAAGTGCAAAGTCTGAGACTTTGTAACTTCCAGTTACAGCTTTACCTCTGACCTCTGTATAAAAAGCTGACACTGGAGACACCTTTCAAAAACATCTTAGAAGTACACAGTTTTTAATACGTTTGTGTAAGTTGTTACTATAGAAACGATAATATAGTGGTGCAGGGATGGTGTCATTTTGTACCGGAACCCAGAAGTTATCATCACACTGGTTCCCTCGACAAAAACCCACCAGGATTTTCACATAGGCTTTTGGATTATTGCAAAAAAATAACCTGTGATCAAAAGCTTTCAATACGAACACGTTTTGTCCAGATTTGTCAGACGTAAGCAGCAGACAGCACACCTCCCCTCTGGTGCAGCGGGATCCCCTCCTCCACCCTGAGCTGCTCAAGGGCACAGAGAGACAGCAGGCTATTCTCAAAGGCTTGTCTGAACTCAGACAGGTAACGTGCAACGTCTTGGCACATGTGATTATTTGCGTATCACATACCTGTTGATTTTATGACATGACCAGTCTGGATGTCGGTCTGTGTTTCCAGAGCCTGCTGCAGAAACAGAGAGAGCTAGAAACCAGCCTCGGCCCTTTACTGCAGGGGCAAAGCAGAACCCAGATTTCCAGCCCCCCTGAGAGAACCACAGATGTCGGTCGAGAGTATGATCGATATACGCCAGCACTTTACTCTCCACAGGGAAACACTCACTGAGGATCTGAATGCAAATCACACACGCACTTTTTGGTAACAGTATTTAGAGTTCCTAAATACATATTATTCCTCTTTATGTTAATATTTATTGAATTTAGCTGAACTGATTAGATTAGTGTGGTTAATTTTAATCAGTTAAGGTATTATTTATTGGGTTGCTAATTATGACAGTATGCACATGGACAATGTGAATTTCTCACTCTTTTTAACCAGGTACTTGAAACCTTTAATGTGAATTAAAGTATTTTTGACTTTGGTAAAGTGTGTGACACAACAGGGGTCGTTTTTCTAAACCTTTGCAAACTTTATCACCTAGCTGATAATCAGCATTATTTTATTACTAACCAATCAGAAACAACTGTGATTATTTAACAGAGGCTTAAACCAAACAGTGCCAATTTGTTCTAGCTCTGGTCTTAGAAACTGATTTGACTTCTACCTGCAGCCATTTAACAGAACAATCTCATTTAAAGGTATTTCTCTTCTGTGGCCACAACTTTGCATAATAAAGGAAGCTTGTAAGGTCTTCTAAATCACGCTTAAAAAAAAAAATATTAATCATAACTTTTGGCCACTCCTACAACACAAGTAGTAGTTTATTTAAAAATATATACAGTAATTTAAATGACACACTACTAAAACTGCCACCTTTTGCTGAGTTTAAAACAAGTTCCAGCCCTTTTATGAAGCAGTGTATTACTTTAACTCAGTATGGTCTTTCCCCAAATTCTACTTATTCGTCCATTTTCAGTAAGGGGGCACAGTAGATCCAGAGACTATCCCAGGGAAATCTTGCTGGAAAGCAGCCCGGATGGGAGTTTAAATCTTAGGGTAACTAATCAACAGCATGTTCTTGGGATGATGGAGGAAACCCACTCAGAGACACAGGGAGAACATTTTAAACTCCAGATCAAACTGTGGAGAGCCAGCACCATCATTAACAATCAGGTGCTATGATTGCTTTAATGCACTTCTTTTTTTGTCTTTAAAAAAAAAAATTTTTTAACATTAAAAGCAAGGCCATAATTGCCTGAAGTGTTTTCCAAAAAGAAACATAAACCAGACAATTCAACAAAATGTTTAAATACAAATATCAGTCTGTACAAAATGTGAAATAATACAAGGACTTACACATCCAGTAGTAAATGGTATTTTGCTTTTTCAATCAGAGAAAGACAGTTAAAAAAAAAAAAAAAGTTTCAAAATATAACCATTTACAGGCAGTGTTGGCTTACCAGCTGCCATAGCCCCCCCTAGGGGGAGGATGTCCACTGCCATGGAACGGATTCCCAGGCCAGGTGTAGCTCTGGATAAACTGAGTCCGGTGAACTACACCTGGCTGAATTCCTAACATGTTTGCCATTGTCCCTTGTGTCAAATTGTTCCAGGCCATATTACTGTTGGGTAAAAGGCTTCTCAGGCCTGAATGTGTGAACGTGTTGGACACTGAGTTGTTGAGTATCTGGGATCTGAGTCCCATAGTGTTGTTCTGAGAAGCTCGAACAGCAGGCCACAAACCGCCACGATGCATCATCCTGTCCATTGTGACTAACGTGTTCATCCCGTACGATGACCGTCCAGGCACTGGCCGTTTACCACCTCGGGTGGCGTCGTTCCTGCTAGTCACAGTATTGTCGGCAGACTTGGTGCTACTTGAGCTGGGTGTCGGGTTTTTTGTAGTTCCCTGTTCCGAAGCCTCCTTCTCCTGATTCGAGCCAGTCTCGGTACCACTGATGGTCGGATTTATCGGAGGTTCAGCAGTGATGCCGGTGTCAGTTGTGCGATTCCAGGTAGGTTCTACGTCGCTACGTGTACCGCCGCTGGTCTTCATGACTACAGAAGCGGGCTCAGCCATGGCATGTTCTGAAGCGGACACCGTTTCTGCACGGATTTGCTCTCTTTGCCCAACTTCCTCAATTTGACGCGAAGCCTGTGAGGCAGCAACTCCTTGAGAAGCTTGAAATGAGGAAGCAGACTGATTTGAAAGACTGCCATCATCCAGGGAGCCCTGAGGAACAGATGAAGGCTCGTCGCTTTCATGAGGATGGATACCGAAAGATCCCGGTGACGTCTCGCCTTTGTGGGAACTCGCTTGCCTTCGGGCGTTTCTGAAATGGGAAATTACGTCTCTCAGAGCTTCAAAATCTAATTCGCTTGGCATCCCAGGGGTTGGTGAGGGTAAAGTAACTATCGTCGCTTTGTCTCTTACTGAATAGTCGGATACACCGAGGTCCGGATCAGTCGGAGGACGAGGATGTAGGTCTGTACAGACAGAGGGTCTTTCATCATGGGCAGATGTCATGTCTCGGGTGTGAATTTCATAGCATAGTCCCATGTCCTCCTCCCTCACTAAAGTCACAAGCAACATTACACATTAAAGACAATTGTTTTAAAAAAAAAAAAAAACAACAACATATTTTAAAGAGAAAGTCTAAAAGTGTCCACTACAATGAACACGAAATACCAACTTCAGCAAGTTTTAGCTGTTCACCAGCTGAGCATTATGAATAGGATGTTTTCTTTAGCGCATTCATGATTACTTACATACTGGGGAAGTGGGACAGGAATGCAGATCTGACGATGCTGGTTTGTCACCTGTTTCACCGATCAGACTGGCCATATTATACAGGATGTCATCGATGTTTGCAATAACAATGCCACTGTTAGAATAATGTGGAAACATCTCAAAGCGACGCTCTGTTAAACAAAAGGAGGTACAAGAGTTATACAAAATATTACACCAAATCAGAGTAACCCTATCATAACTTGTCAGCATAAATGTCTGCAATATATGATATGGTTTAAAGTAAGGGGATCAGTATAAAAAGCCTTCAATATAACGAGATTTAAAATTTTTTTAAAATCACCTGTGAGATATATTACATGACGCTGGCGGGTGTTCTGAGCCTGAAGCTTCACCAGACAGTCCAGGTCAGGTGCTTGGTGCGACGGAGTATCGCATTCGTGATAGGACAGAAACTCGACTATTTGTTTCTTGTGGTAGGTCGTCATGAGTTTCAGTACGTTCAGGGCTTCGCTTTTATACCTGAGGATAAACAGATCATTCACAAACGTTACAGAATTGAGCATTTGGGGGGATTGAGCATCAATCTAGCGATGCAGAGAGAAACTATAATTAATATGAAATCTATAATTAGTGGCACCATTTTAATGAATGGGCAAATAAATGTCTTATGGAATAAAAAGCACTCAATGGTTGAAATTTCAAAGCAGAGCAACAAAAAAAAAAAAGTTTGACAGACAGTTGTTGACATGGAGAACTCATGTGATGGATATAAAAATACAGAGTACATCATCAGTTAAAAACTACAGTTCATATATCTGAAACGGTTTAAGAAATATAGTCTAGAAGACCATATAGTCTAGAGGGGGGGGGGGGGGGGGGGGGGGTTTACATCTTTATAGCCAAAGACTTCTTAATCAGTTTAGTAACTTCAGGTGATATTTTAGTAATTATTTAGAAGTAACAAACCTGCTTTGCACTTTGACCTTTTTGTGAGTTTTACAGTGCACCCGCCATCTCCACGGACTCTCAGGTGTGTTAAGCTCCTCGAGATAGTGAAGAAGAGCCTGAAGTCTCTCTGCGAAAAAAAACAACAAAATTTTCCAATAGAAAATAGATGAATAGGAACTTTACAGGTGGGTGAAGGTGAAGCTTCTCAATGTAGCCTGGTTCTGGTTATAAAATAAAAAAAAAGCACCATGAAAGGAGTTAAAATAAAAATGATTCCTTACCCTGTGTGATGAAGTCAGGATTAAGGACAAATTCATCAGAGACGATGAAGCCGCCAGAAACGAACAGTTCGTTGTAGGTGTGATTCTTGATGTCATCGAGACTGTCTACTCCAGCGAAGTTTACTGATCGCAGCTTTTTTAGAGACACTAATGCAGGAATCTGAGAGTACACAAAGGCAAGTGTACAAAGTTTAAGTTACTAAAACAATATGAAATTGTTATTAAAGCAATACAAGTGTGATTTCCTCATACAGTGAATGTCACACCCTAGTGAAAGAGATATAAGCCTAATCATTCCAGTTTGCAATGTCAAAATGTCCACAATAATGAAATATAAACACAATACCGGTCAAAAGTTTGTGGACACTCGACCGAAATGTTTCTCATGAGCTTAAAAACGTTTTGATCTGAAGGTGTGTGATTAAATGTTTGAAATAGTGTTGTAGACAAAAATATAATTGTGCAGACATTTTTTTTTTGTAAATAAAATGTTCGTTTCCTAATGAAAGAAATGAATAGTTTTTTAAAAACGCACATTCCAAAAAATATAAATATTCCAAAAAAAAAAAAAAGGCAGTTTATTGTACCTTATGGATGTGGGCAGCGATGTCTATATTTTGGATGACGATCAGGAGTTTGTCTTGACTGTCCTTTTTCTCAAGAAAGGTCTGAGGATCGCACTCTGGGTTGCCGAGCCTCGTTAAATAGTCCTGTAACAGATGCAAAGAAAGATGCTGCAGTTCATTTGGCACACTGGTCAAACACGCACAATTGACAGCGATCAATGAAAAAGAACCATGGGAAGACTACCGATGATGAGAGATGATCTGGTTTGGGAATGAATGAAGGATGAAAATTTGTGACATTTTCCAGAAAAACAACTAACGTGAGTGAATAGTGTCAACAGCTACACTACCGGTTAAACGTTTGTGGACACTCGACTGAAATGTTTCTCATGAGCTTAAAAACCTTTTGATCTGAAGGTGTGTGATTAAATGTGTGAAATTGGTGTTGTAGACAAAAATATAATCGTGCCGACGTATTCGTTTCTTTCATTTATTCACGAAATAATCTTTTTGATCTTTATACGGATGTCTCGGAGCGAAATATTCCAAAAAAGCAGCCGATAAGAGTCCAGCGTCGGTGTGAACTCCTTTAATACTGTTTAAAAAGTATCTCAGGGAAATCCGTCAAGAAATCGGGTGAGAAAATGCCATGAGTACACTGCCGGTGTGCAGCCGATGCTATCGTTCATTTAAACGAAGCGAGGAAACACCTGGAATTTGGCAAACCACCTGAAAAAAGGGTCCTATATTATGTTTGTTTGAGGCAGCTGGCATTGTAGCCGTGAAACCAGCTAACGTTATGCTCTATCTTTTAGGCCTGCCACCATATCAGTGAATTTAAACTAATGCTTGCATTCAGAGTATAAGGGTGTGTGGGTGTGTGTGTGCGTTTAGGAGTGCACCTTAGGACTTGTTATTAGTCATTGTCAGGCAGTGTTTGTTAACTAAAATCTCTCTCTCTCTTTTTGCCAGTATTAGTCAGAGGAGGATGACCCCCAGGAGTTTTTTTTTTTATAATAATAATTATTTTTTTAATAATAAAAAAAAGATATTATTTTTAAACCACACTGTGGTATGGAGTATCGTGTACTTTTGGTGGTATCGGTACCAACTACTAGATTTTTGGTATCGTGACATCTCTACCTGGTTATAAATCGAATCAAGTGGTTATGTTCTGTTCTGCACTGGTGCTTCACGTTACCACTTTTGACTTTAGAGACTCTGAAGAGATGAGACGCATCAGTTTGAAGTGTGGAGAATAAACATGTTTCTTTGTATATTCAGATCACGGTATCGGCTTTTCTCTCGTTATCTGTGCACTACTGCGCTAAGAACGGACCGCCAACACACAAATCATACGTAGTCGGTGAAATTCTGCACCTATGATACTAGGTCTCTACAGGTGTACCTAATAAAGCGGGAAATCAATATAGAACGTATAGCAGAAGGCATACAATTAACGGCTCGTGACATGACGTGCTGTACCTTTATTTCCCAGCACACGTCACTCTCCTCATCCACGCAATGGATGTAGAAGTGGACGGTATTCTTTTGCACATCCTTCATGATCTTCACTAGGTTGTTGATCACCTCAGGTTGGAGCTGACTAATAAGGTTGCTGATGGCAGCTGGAGCCGGTTCTATAGACGTAGCCGTGTGGTTGTTTGTCACGCCGCTATCGGTAATGCTTTCTCCTGCATCCGAGATCACCCGACTGCCAACAGATCCGATCGAAGTCTCGCCTTGATGGGCTTCAAGCCTTTCACGCGTCACTGCGCTCTGTTCTGCCTGCGTTAACCCGTTGATCATTTGCATGTCATGAAAGTGTTGCTGCTGGTCCTCTTTGGGGGTCGGAGAATTAAAGGTAAACGCAGGTTTCGCTGCAGCGACAGAGCTGGGAGACTGAGCAGGTGCGTTAATGAGAGAAGAAGAAGAAGAGACAGGAAGAACTTCAGGAACTGAAGAAGAAACGAGTGCCACGATATCCCGTCTATTCTTCCGGGGATCTAAGAAAGCGCTTACGCCTTCTCTGAACGAGTTAATATAGCTGTGCACGGGAAAGGGCGTGTTAAAATGCGAGACGTACTCGGAGAAAGGTACAATGGAAGTCTGTGGTGGATTTCCCGGGGTTTGAGAGCTAGAACTGGGCGTGCAGTACGCACATTCCTCTCGCAGAAGATCCTCGACCTCAGCAGAGAAGCCAGAGATTTGTGCGTCGACTATGCAGTCGACGCCGCTGAACAGAGTGCCTTTCTGCTCTCGACTATCAGAGACTTTCAGCTCGTCCGAGACGTCCATGTCCCGGTCCTCCACGGAGCTGATCTCAGGTTCGGCCTCCACGTTACTGCTGTCAGGCTGATCAGGAGGCGTGACATCCTGTTTCTCCGGGCTGGTGCGAGTAGACACTGTGGGGCTTTGGATGAAACGGGGATCCTCAAAATTTCTGTTCCTTCTATGGCTGTATCTCTCAATCTTCAGACCTGTGAAAGCATTACAGCTGTCAGTTGTGTTCTAGCTAAAGTTAACCTTTAATCGCTTTAATGTTTCCACATGCGTTTGCACACATTACCAGAAACATAACCAGCTCAATTCTGACAACTTTAAGAAGGATATAATTTACAGCAAAAACTCTCTAATAGATAGATATTTACCAGCAAAGTGCTGCAAATCAAATCAATCAAAAGTATGCGGACACCTGACCATCACACCAACATGTGCTTTTCGAACATCCCATTCCAGATCTAGTCCCCCATTTGCTGTTATAACAATCTCCACTCTTCTGGGAAGGATTTCCACTAGATTGTGAAGCATGGACGTGGGGATTTGTGCTCACTCGGCCAGGAGAGCACAAGTTAGTGAGGTAAGTTCTTTCACTCAAGTGCTTCCAATCCAACCGTGGCAAACCATGTCTTCATTTAGCCCGCACTGTGCACAGGTACACTGTGATGCTGGAAGCTTGGCAGTGCTGGTGCTTGAACCCCCGACCTTCCGATCAGTAACCCCGAGCCTCAACCGCCAAGCCACCACTGCCCCCTTGTGGTCACAGTGGTCATGTCACAGCATGCAAAGACATCCTATACTTTGTCTTCTTATACTTTGTGGACACAGTTTGGGGAAGAACCACATACGGGTGTGATGGTCAGGTGTTCACAAACTTTTAGTGTATGTACATATCATGAATGTACACTAAACAATGAATGTAACAATGAAGTTTACTTTCACATTAACTGATTTCTGCTTCGACCTTATAGAAATTGCAACTATATTGTGTATGTACACATTCTTAAGTTCATCAAGGGAATGAGGTGAGAATGTAGGATTAAAGTTTTCTATTTGTATATTAACAGAATCAGGAGTTTGTCTTAAAGCTTCTATTGTGAAATCACTTCTTGGTAAAACCACCACATCGAGTACTTTTACCATTCAATATAGAAACAAAAACACTGGCCCTCAGAACAAGGTGTGGTAATAATGTGAACTAATACAAACTGAAAGAAAACATTTGAATAATTTTGATGACGCTGTATCTACTTCTACTTAAAACATTTCCCTTTTCGCTGAACGTGTGCTGTTAGGCCGTAACACTTTATATCTGATTAAGACGTATTCAGGATTTGTCTATACCTGTTATGGGAATAAGCACCCAGGGGATTGACCTCTCTCCAGGTATGTTGTCACCACGTTGTTGTCCATTGCTATCGGAGCATGGACTGAAAGCCTCCAGGCTGCTCAAGCTACCAGCAGTTTCTTCCTAAAATTAGAAACTCCAGTCAGGTCTAAAAAAGCTCATTACAACCATAGCTGCAGGAGAGAAGTAAAAAAGAAAAGTACACCCCATGGAAATTGTTGGTTTTCTTCACTTATTTGGATAAGCAAACATTTAATCCTCTTTGAAACAGTGCCTATTAATAAAGTTGATACACTAACAAAAAACAGATCAGTCACATGGAAAAAAGTAAGTACACCCCAACATTTATCACACCTTCAAATCCATAAAATTTGAATCAGGTGATCAAGCATGGATGCCAGTGATTAGAACCGGTCTTATTTAAACCCCTCTCATATCTAGTGTCTGGTATTCCCTTTGCTATTGAGGTGTACGGTGTCTAAAGAGTTCTGTAAGGCCTTCAAACAAAAAAAAGGTTGTGGATGCCTATGAGTCTGGCAAGGCATTTAAAAAGATCCCCAAATGATCTGAAATACATCATTCCACTGTAAGGAAAATAATCTACAAATGGCGCAGATTTCAAACGGCTGCCAATTTATTCAAGACTGGCCGTCCCAGCAAATTCAGCCCAAGAGCAGACCGTCTGATGCAAAAAGGAGTCTCCAAGAATCCCAAAATTTCATCACATTATCTGCTAGGAAGTCTTGCAACTGTTGGTGTCAAAGTGCATGCTTCTACAATCAGAAAGAGATGCATGGGAGGCATGCCAGGAAAAAGCCTTTGCAAGACTACAGTTTGCCAGTGAGCATGTAGGCAAAGACCAGGCCTTTTGTAATAATGTGCTCTGGATAGATGAATCAAAGATAGAGCTGTTTGGCCACAGTAAGAGCAGACTGTTTGGGGTTGCTTCACTGCCTCAGGGTCTAGACATCTGTCAGAAAGTTGAAGCTGAACTGAAAGTGGACACTTCAACAGGATGATGATCCTTAGCACACTAGCAAATGCACCTAGAAATGGCTTGGAAAATAGTAATGGAGAGTTATGGAATGGCCTAGTCAAAGCCCGGATTTGAATCCCATTGAAATGTTGTGGGGGGATTTGAAACAGGCAGTACATGCAAGAAAACCCTCAAACTTCTTGCAACTGAAAGCATATTGCATGGAAGAGTGGTCAAAAATTCCAGCAAGTCTGGTGGACAATTCTGCAAAACGCCTACAAGAAGTTATTTCTGCTAAAGAGGGCAATACTAGCTTCTAAGGCCAAGGGTGTACTTACTTTTTCCACAGAAGAATATCACATCTATTGATATTTCTGTTGAATAAATGATTAAAAAAAGCTAATTTTCCTTGTGGTTTTGTTCAAATATATCAATTCTGTTAACAGGCACTGTTTGAAATATGATCAAGTGTTTACTTGTCCAAATATGTCAAAAAAGGCAACAATTTCCATGGGGTGTACTTATTTTTTCATATGACAGGATACAGTATGAGGGTTGTGGTGTTGTCATGGTTTGGCTTATAATCGGACTGTTTCCTCACCACTGAAAATGCCAATTAACATGCACTTCTGCCCATTCCTTTTCTTACAGTCACTCTCATATAGCACGTATTTCCTTACAGCCACTCTCTCTTTCAGCTTATAACAACAACATCGCGATAAATAGTGACAGTGTGAGAGATTTTCTGGAAAGGTCATTCTTAAATGCATCTTTCTAAGAAAGAAGAGCAATTAGGAGATTTAGTGAAGGTTAAAACTATGGCCGATGTTAAACAAACAGCATCTCTTTATTGTGAGGAAATGAAGGACTGTGAGACGTTCTCAATTTAGGAAAGCATCTTCACATGCAGATAAAACAAGTCAGTCAATGATTAGAATCTACTGCTACTTAAAACTTTAATCTTTGATGCACTATTACTTCTAGGACACCCTTGTTTCCTAACAGGTCCATACAGAGCAACTGAGAGCATAAGAATAATGTAAAAATACAATAAACAATATGGTACCTCAAGATCGTTTTTTCTTTGTGCCTCTCGATCGTCTTCATCCGTGAATCGTTTCCGAAGGTCGGTGTCACAGTTAGTGGGGAGGCCCAGGCTGGTCATGCTGTCCTGTAGAGTCTTCTCAGTGTCTTCACTGCTCTTTACCAGTTCTCCATCAGCGTTAGTCAAAAATGTGTTGCATATGGTTTTGGTTAGTTTGTCCAGCATTGTAACCAGTGCTACCGGAGCATTGTCCTTCCTCAGGTCTGTATCCTGAGAGGTTTTGTTGAGCTTGTCCAGTAACTCCACAACCTTCAGTGCCTCCTGAGTCTTGTCCTTCCTGAGGTCTGTGTCTTGAAGGCCAATGCTGGTCAGCACGTCAGCCAGAGACTGACAGGGTTTCTCAGCTTAAAAAAAAAAGAAGAAGATACAACTAATCTGAGTGGTTGAAGCTGTGAGGACACTGTTGCTAGGTCATTTGATTGCTTTATGGATTTAACTAGCTATTGTGTATCTAATATTTTATATGGACAATATAAAGACAGTGAAAGAGAGAGACCCATCATAATTACAAAAAAAACCAAACAGTTACTTACTGATACAACCGAAAAATAGATTGCATATGACTAAGCTCACATGTAAAATTACACTTATCATCGACCAAAAACTGAACTTCTATGGAGTTGGCCATAATGTGAAAACATTAAATAAAGCTTGAATGCTTCTTACATTAAAAACAATATAAACAATCACAATCACTTCTGCTCCCAGCCTTCTGATTGCCTAATAGTTGTCTCAGAACAAAAGAAAGAGAAACGAACTGAGCTAAAGAAAGATATGCAATGAAAAAGTATGAACAGAAATTTGAGACACAATGTTGATAAAATAAAAATAATGACGGTATAGATTAACTTTCCGACTTAGAGGTCAACGCTGGAGGTCCGAAATATTTTCACTAAGCATTATCCCTGTAATATCAGACTTTGCCTGCATATTTTTTGCCTACCTTGACTTTCTTCAGCTTCTCCGTTGCTGGGTGTGGCCATCCTCGAACACTTTGCACTTATGTTCTGCGCTTCTTCCTCCAACTTCCTCTTTAAACCATAAGTATTCACTGGCACGTCTTTCTGTTTGGCTTCATTCATTTTATTCATCTGAATGAGCTTTAAAATCTCGTTCATTCCCTCTGGGTCGCTAGGAGCCTTGGCAGCGTCTGCGGTCTCTGGGTCGGTTCTAGACCCGGAAGCGCATCTGTACATCTCCACCATGTTCTTAGCTTTTTCAACAGGCATCGTGTACAGACTGGGGCTGTAAAAGTAGGAATGAATGTAGCCTTCCCAGTTGAATCTCTGCCTCGGAGCAGGAAAGAGCTTCTCCCTGTCGTCCAGTTTGATGTCATAGTCGAGTCGGACTCGCTGGATGGGTTTGGATTCCTGGAGGCTGTTGAGGTATTCGTGGGCCTGCTGCTCCACGCCGGCGCTCAAGTTTTCCGGAGGGTTACATCGCACTTTGCTGAGAGCGTAGTGGTACGCTGGGATGAAGCTATTCAGGTGTAGCATTACAGGGTCCTGGGGCCCCGGGGTCAAGGATGTGCAGGCAGCTTGGAGCTCAGGTGCTTATTGGATATAGAATATTCACAGAATAAATAAAGATCTCACACCTATTCAAATTATCGTATAATTGTAAGGATTGATACAGCATATGGGTATGCCAATATAAAAACTTTTACCATTTAGATAATTTTATACCGGTAAAAATAATGTCAGAATTCTTATACTAAAAACATTATAAAATGTGGTGTCTCAAGAGAAATCCTCTTAACAAGACTAAAGTTAATTCTACATAATTGAATACTCACATTAACACTTGTTGCACAACTGAAATTTGAGCCGACTGTAATATTTGTAATGTCATTAAAGTTTTGAAGACGGCATGAAAGGGAAATTTCTTTTTCTTTTTACAAACTGGCATTTTTGACTTTAACGGCATTATTGGGGGTGGGCTGGGGGCGAGACTTTGGGTTTTATCCCTCATGGTATGTTCACACATGCAGCGATTTTATCACTACAAGTCGTCAGTCACGGTACTATGAAGTTGCCAGTAGGCGTGCCTACTACTGGTTGCCATAGTAACATTTATCAGTGGGTGGCGCACCGAGCATTCCACTTTAAGTTTTCTTGAGTGTTAGTATACGAAATTCACCAGTGGAAACATGCATCATATCCTATGATAGATCGAGACTACATATACACAAACACACACAGTCAAAAATTTGTGGACACTCGGCTGAAAGGCGTGTGATTAAATGTTTGAAATAGGTGTTGTAGACAGAAATATAATTGTGCCAACATACTAATTTCTTTCATTAGAAAATGACCATTTTATTCACAAAAATCTGTTCTTTTATTTTTTTAATTTATTTAAATGGATGACCCTGAGTGAAACATTCCGAAAAGCAGCCGATAAGAGTCCGGTGTAGGTGTGAACTCCTTTAATCCTGTTTAAAAAGCATCTCAGGGAAATTCCTCAAGAAATCGGTCGAGAAAACGCCAAGAGTACATTTCTGGAAATTCTCGGCAAAAAGGCCGTCTACTTTGAAGATGCTAAAACACAAAATTATTTTGATTCATTTTGGATTTTTTTTATCATGAAATAATTCCCATAGTTCCATTTGTGTTATTCCAGAGTTTTGATGACTTTATTATTATTGTAAAATGTGCACAAAAAAAGTGTCTAAACTTTTCACTGGTAGTGCATGTGGGAGTCCTAGAAGTAAGTGAAAGATTGATCTCCAGTTATTGCTGCTAAAGGTGGCACAAACAGATTTTAAGTTTAATGGGGCAATTAGTTTTTCACATTGCTGACAGGTGATGGATCACACTTTTCTGCTTCAAAAATAAAAAGAAATAGTAAAAACTATTGTGCGTTTCCTCAGGTTGCATCTCATACTAAAAACAGAAGAAATCAATATGGGGCAAATACTGGGGCCGGACTGTCTGGGTCCACAAAACAATTATGCAAGCAGGCAGCGTGCGCGCTCTACTGTCCTCCCATCGCTAGTCACTGTACCAAATGGCTCCAAATTTGCATAAAGTTAAACTTTTCTCAACTCTGGACACACCCACGTCTAATAGCCAACGGTTGCTGTCGCTCATTTTGCCGGACATCTTCAGCTCTCACTGAAAATGAATGGTCTCCCATCGCTTCGTCACGTGTGAACGTACCATTTAGATTTGACTGGCTTGTGAAAAGTTGGTGGTTTGCAGTCAGTCATAGAAGACTCCGTGCCTCTGCAGCAGCACTGGCACGCTCACGAGAGAAAGGTAAATGGAGGAGGCCGTATTTATTTAAGCTTAGAAATACAGCTGGAAACAAATGCTGACCCAAATGCTCACCCCGTTTTTTATTTTATTTATTTTTTTATAACTGTAACTTTACAGTGATCGAGTCAAAATTAGAGGCTGTTTAGAGGAAGCAAAAAGTCACTGTGCTTTAGTGAAGTTTACCAGCAACAAATCATTTTGTCTACCAAATGTGGTGTACCAAGCCATCATTGTTACACACACAAAAAAAGGACAGTTTGGTCTTTAATGTCAGCTACTTGCGTGACAATTCCTCACAGAGTTCGACCGCTAATACACAGGTGTCAGTAAAACACACAAGGGTTTAATCCAAGATTACTGTGTTTTATCAATTTGTGGTTAAATACTTACAGAACTTCGACACATCCTGTGCATGGTGATAGATGAAAAGAGCTTGAGAAGATGTTTTCCAGCCTGCTCTGCGTTCTTCAAACATAAAAACAGTAGGACATTTTATAGCGTTTTTTTTTTTCTTATGAAGTTACGCGTGTATGTTTTGTAAAAGACCGTCAACATACCACTTGAGTTGAACATTTGGCCTGAAGACAGAAGGAACAGAAAACCTTTGTCGTTCACCATGTTCATCAATACCTGCACATTGCGGGAAAATGCTCAGATTAGGGTGGAGTTCTAATGATTTGCAGTGCACAACACAAATGCACAAACAAACTGGCGTTAAAATATAGTCAAACATATTATTTAACCTTGTGCGTCACATCAAGAGACAGACACCTACCAGTGCCTTTTTTTCAAGCTCCTGAAACAACTCGGCCAGGTCCTCTCCTGATTTGTTTTTCTCTGCCACGACCTCAAACAGACTGCAGTACATCCCGCTCTTGAACACTGCACAACGAGACACATCATGGAAATGACACAAACAGCTCACAGTTGCTTGTAAATATACATTTGCATTAACCAGAAACAGAAATATATGATCATGTAGCACATCAACACAGCACACTGTGTGCCCTAGAGCGAAAAAAAGAAATAAATCAGCACGTCAATGGGCAATATTTTGGCTGTAAGTTTTGGTGTTCTCTTCTGGCGGCGCACATAAAAGATAACGTTCGAATCTGGCTAGAATCGTTATTTTCTCTCTGCATGTTTAACCGTGTTAACAAGTTTTGCACTGGAAAATTTATTTTGCTCGGTTCTGTCAGCATTTCCACATCCCCCTGGGTTTCTGATACTCAGAAGACTGTCCATCATCCATGCACGCTAATTAATAGTCAATAAACGTTCTACTGTCAACTACGTCGTGCTAAGCATCCAGGACACCGATTTCCCTGGTAAAGACTGAAAAAGTTTACCTTCGTGGCTGCCGGAGTAAAGATCCCAGGAGAAAAGTGAAGATGGAATTAACTGCTTTACTTGGTCCAGTCTCATGACTTTACCCATCTCCAGCCTGTCTGGTCTGCAAAATTAGCATTACAAGATTATTTAAACACGCATCGTATGTGGATCAACACAAGGAACAAAAAAAAAAAAAAACAATAAAAAAAAAAAACTCCTCTAATCCAGGGGTGTCAATCATATAACCTCATTTGCTGTACCGCTTATCCTACACAGGGTCACAGTGAGCCTGGAGCCTATCCCTGGGAACTCAGGGCATAAGGTGTGGGAGACGCTGGACGGGGTGCCAACCCATCTCAGGGTATGATCACACACCCATTCAATTTAGAGATGTCAATCAGCCTACAATGTATGTCTTCGGACTGGGGGAAGAAACCAGAGTACCCGGAGGATTCTGGGAAACCCCAGAAGCACAGGGAGACCACTAAGCCACCGTGCCTCCCTGAATTTAGACTCTTTGGTTGTTAAAATTGTTTTGACAATTTGGTAAAAAAACAAAAAAATCTTATTGCATCAGGGTGCAAAAGAGAGCAATAAACATAGCACCATACTGACAATTTTAATTCTACATTAACAAGCTAAAGATCCGATATATATTCCTAATCAAGTCTACAAATATTGGAAACTTTTAATTGGGTGATCATTGTACGGTAAACACGAGTAATTTGTTTTTCTGGTAATGAACTGCAGTCTGTTCAATGTAAAGGAACACAGTGGGGGAAAAAAAAACACGCTCGCCTCCATGTTCATCTTATGTTACAGAGTTAACAAGCTAATATGTCTAGAACGTTAAGTGATCTAAAGCAAACACTAGTATATACAGTATAGACTCATTTAAAGTACTGAAGCGCTACTTTGTTTACTGTTGCTCTGAGCAGCCATCCTGTTATGACATCATGTGCCGAGTTGAGGAGATCTTTCTGACTTTCCATATAGGAATTCAGAGAGTTTTCTCCCCTGATCAGAGATGGGAAATGCAGCATAATCTACTGCAATGTAACCTGTTATCTAAATTGAGTATGACATCTCTGGACTGACTGTTACGAAGACGCTGCTGTGAAAGAAGAAACTCACATCTTGAAAGGTAGAAAAGGTTGCGAAATGGAATGAAGGCTTGCTTGATACACTTCCTTTCCTCCGTTCACAAATTGTCCTTTCCAAACAGTGTAGCCACGTCTTTCTGAAAGAAAAAATGAATATAGGAGGATATACTTCAATCGTGGAGTAGCACTTCAAAAATGATCAGCTTTCTGAAGTGGCTGCAATTCATCTTAAAATTCTGCAGGCAAAGCTAAGTGTTACTGCACAGATCTGTTTAAATAAATCAAATGTTTTTATTTTGTGGAACAACAAGTGAACAGACCTCTACCTGTTCCTGATGGCAGGCTGTTGGACCTATGAATGGGGGGGAGAAGCAAAAACAATTCTAGATACCATTCTGATAAGTTAAATAATAAGCAAATATGCTAATAGCGTATATGGGATACCTCTGCAGAGGCGAGGCTTTAGGGCCCGCTGTTATAGCCTCCTTTGCTTTGAACTGAAAAGAAACGACAGCATATGGACACACATGCCTTGGTCTGGACGCAGGCTCAAAATCCACATACTCATAGAAATATTGCTGTGAAAAACACACAAACACCAACAGTTAGTGAGAGACTTGAATTGTTCAAACTATTAGGAATCTTTACTGTCACATGACTGAAATCAGTCAGTGGAAATACAGTTTATAGAACAATGCAGGAAGTAGTGCTACTTAAATATTTCGTTGCAGTAACAGATGAGTATTGAGTACATGGACACAACAACACCAGAATAAGCGCAAAGACAAAAAAACAAATAAAGTATTATACCTGAGTATACTCGAATGCCTTGTAAGACATCAGGGCCGTCACCTTGTTGGCGTTCTTAGAGAAATGGCTGTCAAATTTGGGTGTTGGGTCCAAACCTCTTAACATGTTATCATGTATGCTCTTTACTTTACCCTAAAAACAGAATAGAACACTTGTTAATCGCGTTCGAGGGCTATGAAATCTGCACGGTGAAATTTTTGAGTAGCTACCTTTATCACTTTAAAGATGATCATCTCTCCGGTGAAGCCAGGCTCATAGGGACTGGCTTGTAGCAAGTCGGAGAACTGACACAAGTAAACGCCTAAAACGTCAAAAAATATATACCGTTAATTTGTTTAAGGCTTGGATTGTAATCATACAGACATTTCAAAATGCTAAAATGTTACCTTTAGTGGAATGTCCCAAAAGGCTCATCCAGCTGTTGCCGACTGATAAACCTTTTTCACAAATCAAAGGGACCTGAAAACAACACATGAATTGTTAATAAATGTATGGTGTGTGGTCATACGGGTTCTGCTGATCACAAAGGTTCTTATTTTGAAACTTGAGTCATCGAACCATCTTTAATCCAGCTCAAATAAAGGAGGTGGAGACCAAAAGTCGAAAAAATGGACAGAATAAACGGTCTGAAATGAAAGCTGCCCGAGGATTTATTAAGAGCAGCCAATTACAACACTGACATTGAGAGGGTGTGTGTGTGTTCGCTCTAACACCCTCCTTTGTAATTGTATTGTCCTGAGGTCTGGGTGATGTTTTACATGTTGGCCCAGTCTGTATTTGTTTCCTATTTGATTAACATTGGTGAATTTCCTTAAGCTTCAGGCTAGACTAGCTGCGTTTGACTAAATCTCAGACCTCCTACTCAGGGAAAAACAAAGAAAAAATGCGAATAACTTGGAAAATATATATATATTATATATAAGCTAACATGTGGCAAAAACACCACCACATGGTTCTCAAAAAGTGGTTAAAATGATTGATGCCAAGTTGGTTAATGTGCAAGTTGTTATTGTCAATAGTGATTGGTGGAGTAGATGACAGTTTGAACCAATCTGGGCTTGAGCGGTATGACTAAGCAGCAACAGCTATTTCCTGTTTGGCTCAGGAACAAACGGCTTTCCTTGACGAATCAATGCTGCAGAATGTGATAACGTAACCACAACATATCTGCATTCAATACGGAGCATCTGAACATCCGACTGAGACAAATGTCACAAATACAGACTGATATCACTGAAAAGCTGAGGATCTTTACTTTTCGGGACTTTTTAAAGCATACGGATTAGATTAGCACTTCAAAAGTTTAAAACATTCTAGAACAACAGTTATTTTTAGCTGCGGGCGGCGGTTTCGGTCTTTGAGGATTAAACCCTGAATATACATCATTTTTGCCCACTCTTAAAAATAAAGGTGCCAGAAAATTTGGTTCCATTTCAAGAACCTTCTGATGTTAGGCTCTTTAACACCATAAATGCTTAGACCATGTGTGTGAAATGATCGTTTAATTCACTTTAGCACCAATCATCTGTATGTATGTAACCATTCATGTAGCACCATGAAAGGTTCTTTAAGGAGACAAAACATCTCTGAAGAAGCCTTTAGACTTACCTTGTCAGAAAACAGGAAACAAAAGGACTCGGCCAGTTCTTTTTCAGTGCGTCCATCCTGCTTCAGCTCTTTCCTCTTCTCAACGAACTGCATATAAACATTGAAACATTTTCAATCTCTAATGTCAAAACTCCACCAAGTTTCACACGAACACACCACACATTCAGAGGTGGACGACTCACTTGCCTGAGACAAGCTGATTAACAAGTCCAGACATTTTTTTTTTTTTTTTAAATTGGCTGCTCCCTATTACTTTTGCAAAACAGACTAAAAAACCTTATGCTTCTGAATCATGCTGTGTGCTTCCCTACACACATCAGACGAGGCTCAGTCAGCAGGCTCTACTTACTACACGCATTAAATACCTTGCATGGTTTAGAGACTGATCTTTTCAGAATCAGGAGCGCAAAAGGGTGTCCAAAGATGTACCAAGAAGCACCTCTTTACAGAAAAATGCATTTTCAGCATGTTTATATAATCCTTTGTTAAAAAATATGCTCTTTAATATTCGTTTATTATTAGCCGTAGATTATTCGGAGCGTCCGCCATACAAGACCCTATGTATGAACCACAACTATAGAAACGGTAACGTATTAGAATTAACATATTAATATAAACCTGTGATTTGACATAGAACCGGAGCTGCTGTTATAGAAAATTAAAACAACGCCTTCTGACCAATCGGATGCCATGATTCAACAGTGCTGCAGTATTAGGAAAAATGACTAATTGTGAAAGTGTCATCTTAACAGAGGAAACATGTATTGTATGGTAACTTCTTTCTCTCACTTCTTTCTCCAGAGGCTCGTTGTGGACGAGGCGAGGTTTGGTGTACACAAAGTTCGCTTGTGAGGCAGGATCCTTGTAGCTAGAGGTGATTATGTTGAGGATTTCTGCAAACTCTCTGGACTCTGAGGACAAGTACTGGAACAGAGCTAAGGACAGAAACAAGACATTTAGTTAGTAACCCACACTGGGTCAAATGACCTCTCTGAACTACAGTCCCCTCCGAAACTACTGGAACGAGGCCAATTCAGTTGATTGTGCTGTAAACCAAAGACATGTGAGTTTGAGGCCAAGAGATGGGTAAGAGACGAGAGCTTAAGATTTCAGCTTTCAATTTCCTGGTATTTACATCTAGATGTGTTAAACAACATAAAACACACAACCTTTTGTATCAGACCACCCAATTTGTAGTCAGTGTAAATATAAGAACAGATAAGTAAATTCAAGTAAATAACACTTAATATTTGGATGCACATCCCTTAGGGCTGAGCGATATGGCCAAAAATATTATCACAGTACTTTTCTTCATATCATACAACACCAATATTGATCACGATACACATTCACATCTGTACGCTGCACATTTTTTAAAAATTTCCAAGTTGCCAGCCATAGTACTTTGAAAAGAAAGAAAGATAAATCCTAAAACAGTAAGAACAGTCTCTTCAAAACAGTACAAAAGCAATGGGTTTGAAGTGTGCTAAAATGTTAAAATATTTTATGGAGTTCGTCAATCGAGAGCAGTTGGTTATGAATATTAAAAAGGCAAGATCATCGTTTTAAAGCTTTATAAGAGCAGTCCAGTATTTGAAGAGGTTTTCATATATATTTACATTCAGATGTCTAATAAAGGGGAAAAGAAGGCCTTGTGATTGAGGAATGATACTGCACTGAGGTTTATGGGATAGAAAATGTATAAAAAGCTTGAGTGGACCATTTTTCTATTTTCCTTAAAGTGACAAAGACACAACTAGCTATTCCTACAGTAATTTTACTTGTCATCCATGACGTCGCTGAATAATTTTCACACAATTTGAACAAATAATCTCTGTTTGTTATGAAAGGCTCGTGACATGCCATAACTTGCTCATCTCCGTATTTCTTTGCAAATTCCAATCTGGCTTTCTGATTTTTACTGACAAGGAGTGGTATGCGTCTTGTGGTATGGCCTCTATATTTCTGCTCTCTAAGTATTCTTCGAACGGTGGATTGTGATACCTTCATCCCTGCCCTGTGGAGGTTGTTGGTGATGTAGTTTTTGGGGTTTTCTTCACAGCTCTCACAATGTTTGTGTCATGAACTGTTGTTTCCAAGTGGTTGCTTCCTTCTTCAGGACATTGTGCAATGTCTCTGATTGATTTTCCCTCTTTTCTCAGCTTCAAAATGGCTTGCTTTTCTCCCATAGCCAGCTGTCTGATCTACATGTTGGCTTATCCATTTTAACAACAAATGCAGTCTTCACAGGTGAAACTGAAGGCTAAATCCAAGAGGAGATGGTTCAGAGCTATACTATGCTCACCTACAAATTCTACATGTTCTATGTCGTTCAACACATCATAAATATAAATATGCACATAAATACTAGGAAATAAAAGCTGAAATTCTAAACTCTCTTCTCATATTCATCTTTTGATCTCAAGCCAAAATATCTTCAGTCTACAGCAATAAAAATTAAATGGCCTTGCCGTTCCAATATTTTTGAAGGGGACTGTACAATAGAGCAAAAAAAGGTCCTGGGATACGTCCAATTTGAAGCAATACTATTTTTACACGGGAAAAATAAAACCAAGTGAACAAACTCCGTCCGTAAATGAAGTAAAGTGTAGTCTGATACAATGTCTATATTATTTTGAGAAAATAGTGCCACAATGTGTGCACAACTGTATTATTTATTTATTTTTGTAACCATACTAAAGTGAGACAAAATAAAAGTCTTTGATAGACTTAACTACCATAGAAGCATGAACTACCCTGGATGTCTGATTCCCCATAAAAAGTGACCGGTGACTGTTCATTTTCTATGCAAGTGTACCACACGGAGCTGCAAATCTACCAACAAAGTCAAGACAATAAAATTTGAATCAAGGATTTTTCTCCCCCAAAATGTAAATTAGATATGATGCAAACGATTAGCTTCAGTGAACTCCTTGAACTGATCTTCACCGCACTTAGAAATGGAAGAAAAGACACCATCTTGTGTTTTCCTGATCGTACATAGTGACTGCGTACATGAAAAATAGACAAATTTAGTGCCAAACACTAGCACGAACACATTTATAGATTACCCCAGTATCTTTGCAAACATAAATATTACATTATTCATAACTTTTTCAATTAAATGAAAGAAGACACCTTTGAAATTATTTAGTTTAACTTCATTTAGCCTGGACTGACATTATTTTCTTCAACATGGAAATATAATGTTGCTATAAATAATATACAACAACCTGAACAGCCATTCTTTTCATTAACACTATAAATATGACCACACTTCAGAACCACATAAATCTGTGCATCTGTTAAGCCAAAGTTTTAATCAAAGTCTTTCTCACAAAACTGGCAGGGTTTTCAGTCATCAGATAGCACGGCTGTGTGGGTCTAGGTCACGCTCTGACCACAAAAGACAGATGGGTGTCAAACACAGGAAGTGACAAACCTTTCCTTCATAGTTTACATCCTGTGTAAAGTGAACGAACCCACATTAGCCAGATGATTCAATGCACCAAAACCCTGTGGTAGATTAATTTGTGATTGAGATGCAGTCTTTTTTTTAAAAAAGCGTTCGGGTGTATTACAGATTAAAATAAATTTACCAGCTTCTACAAGGACGTGAAGGTGCACTTGAGATTTCCTAGCCGAGTGTGTTTCAGACTTGTGGCCCGAACGATTCTGAACATTTCTATAGTTAAACAAAACTATTATTAAATTATTAACGCAAGTGGATTATTTGTTATGAGTCATAGTAAGATTTCACTTGAATAAACCGATTATCAAGTTATGTCCATTTGCATCATCTCTTATCATGACTGAAGATATATCTGATGATACCAGTCTCATCCAGGGTTGTACCATGGACCCTAGTCCAAATGCCCTCATAAAAAATTCAAACAACCTAAATACGTCACAGTACAAACCCTAACCATTGGTGGTGTGAACTGTTATGAATTACACCATGCAATTAAAGTGCCCATTACTAATGGGTTTTATATATACAGGTTACCCTCCGAAACTACTGGAACAGGAAGGACAATTTAATTGTTTGTGCTACACACCAAAAACATTTGGGTTTGAGATCAAAAGATGGACATGAGACGAGAGTTTAGGAGTTTCGTATAGAACCTTTTGTATCAGGCCACATGATTTTTAGGCAAGCAAAAGTATAGGAACAAATAAGGCTTGAAGCAAACACCACTTAATATTTGGTTGCATATCAATGACATCACCAGACTGTTGGTTTCTTCTGTTGTGCTGCTTTTCCATATGTCGCAGCCTCTTTCAGTTATTGTTTGTTTCGGGGGTTTCTCCCTTCAGTCTCCTCTTCAGGAAGTGAAATGCTGCTCAATTGGGTTAAGGTTTTTTGATCGACTTGGCCAGTCTAAAACCTTCCACTTTTCCCCCTGATAAAGTCCTTTGTTGGGTTTGCAGTGTGTTTTGGATCATTGTCTTGCTGCATGATAAAGTTCATCCTAATTCATTTGGATGCATTTCTCTGTAAATTGGCGGACAAAATGTTCCTGTAAACTTCTGAATTCATTCTGCTGCTACCATCACGAGTTACATCGTCAATAAAGATTAGTGAACCTGTTGCAGAAGCAGCCATGTAAGCCCAAACCATGACACTACCACCACCATGTTTCACAGATGAGCTTGTATGTTCTGGATCATGAAAACATGATCTTTGGCCTTTCCATCACTTTATTCGAGGTTAATCTTAGTTCCAGAACTTTTGTGGCTCATGTCTGTATTTCTTTACAAATTCCAACCTGACTTTCCGATTCTTATGGCTGATGAGTGGATTTCATCGTGGTATGGTCTCTATATTTCCACTATCAGTGGTAGCAAGGTGGATACACTGTATATCAAAAGTATCATGGTTGCTGTTGTTTTTGGGGTTTTCTTCACAGCGCTCACAATGTTTGTCATCAGCTGCGTTTGTTTTCCTTGGCTGACCCATTCAGTGTCTGTTGCTCAGTACAGGACATTCCCCCAGGACATTCCAAATTGTTGCATTGGCTATGCCAATTTCCCCTCTTTTCTCAGCTTCAAAATGGCTTGCTTTTCTCCCATAGATAGCTCTCTGATCTTTAGTTTGGCTTATCCTTTTTCACAACAAATGCAGTCTTGACAAGTGAAACTGAAGACTGAAAACCAAGAGGAGATGTTCAGAGCTATTTATTGTTTAAACAATCAATCTAACAGGACACAGCTGGGTAATAAGAAACACCGGTCAGTCACATGTTCCAATATTATTGTTTGCCTACGAACTGGGTGGTCTGATTCAAAATGTGCTATGTTCTATGTAATTTAACACACGCACATATATAGACACTTTCCTGCCGACATTTTCTCTTAGGGATTCGGTGTTGCCATCTTAAGAGCTATTCTTCATCTTTATTGAAGCTTGTTAAATGAGCCCTTGGAGGCTCAACATAATTGTAGGCTTCCGGAGCAGAAGGTAGAGGCTAAACCCCGCCTCTTACTGCAATCAACCAATAGTAACTTAGCAACTGTAACTAGGTATACGGGCCTCTGTCAAGCTTTCAGGATCTGCCATATGCCACAACACTGAGCGACTAAATCGGAAAACATATGAAACTCTCTCAGGAGATTGTTATTCCATGTTGGGTTTTCGCTTCGTTAACTTCATTTATACCACAACACGGTAAAATTCTTCAGACTGATAGGTCAGAAGGAGTGCATTTATTTTCTATAACAGCACGGCTTTGGCAGTAGTTCACAAATCACAGGTTTATATTAAATGTGCTCGTTCTGATAAATTAGTGTTTCTATAGTAACAGCCAATTCGCAGGGACTTGTATAGTACACTACTTATAATCTAAGACTAATAATAAACCTTTTTTTTTTTTTTTAAGTACTGTTATTTAACAAAGATGAACTGTGATGTAGTGAAGCTTTCTGACATTTCTAACAGTTAAAGAAGGACTCTCAGGTGTTCTTGTTCTCTCAATGTCAGACTGGTGAGGGAAGGAGTGCTTCTAGCATAAGCAGTATCAGGAACTATTATCTCGCAGACATTTCATAACATTACATGGAACTATAAACAGTTCGTTAATAATGATAAAAATTGCAATCATTGGCTAGATGCTGTGGTATAAGCAGAAAAGCACACTTCAGACTGCCTCATCGTGGATTATTTTCTGCAAAATGTTATTCTTTACTTACGTCTGCCTTAAATTCAGTCATTTATCTACTCCACCAGGGGGCGCTACTAACACACAACACTGGCTAGCTAGACCGCTTCCATAATATTGCCCGTGACAAATTAGCTAATGGAATATTTATAGATATTATAAGTAATAGCATATTTATTTAAAAAAAAAAAAAAAAAAAAACTGCAATAACCATCAGTGACTTGTGCAGAAACTTTCTAACTATCTCAACAATAACATGGAAAACTGTTCCATTTAATCCAGTTCAAACAGCATTTAGGAAGAAAATAGTTTGGATTGGATTATTTTACAACAGCATCACGTTCCAAACCATTTTATTCTTCTTATACCATGGCAACTTACATCCGTTACAATTTTCATTTATTAAAAGAACAAGTCATGCTTATTCTCTGTTTACAGTTGCACGCAATGTTGTGGAATGTCCGCAATAAGTTAACTTATGTCAGGGGTTCCCAAACATTCTGTGGCCAAAAAAAAAATAAAGAAAAAATTCCACAAACCTCCCTTAGTACAGATTTATTTCATGAACATTATTTAAATTTGTTATGTAATATTTGATCTACTTATAAGTGCCATAGTGCTTTCTATTCCGTTGATGTTGGTGCTTGGACCCCTAAATACAACTTTGATAGTGTTGGGTTGTGATTTCCACCACAGTGATAAAATCACAGACCCCACTCTAAGAACCACAGACTTATAACAGATGTAAACAACCATTCGCTCACCAGCGTTTCTTTTTTCTGATCTTAGTATTCAGATGAGTAAGAAAACACAATGTCTTGAAAACTTACTATCTGGTACAAAGCGCTGAAGACTCATTGCATAAATTGTAACTAAACATCACAACAACGATTACATGTTTTTCTTTGTTAAACAGCACATATATAGAATACAGCCAAGATTCCCCATTCGCCCAAGTAATATCTCAATCTTAAATAAAAGTCTGCTGTAATTGCAGTGTAAAAATCAGCTTAAGCCAAATTTTACTGAGTGTTGTAGCTCAACTCATTTTCTGTTAACAATTGTTAATTGCTATCCTGTAACCAAAGGTAGATGCAAACTTCACTTGAGCATCGTATTGTCTTACAACATTTCTGCCAAGTTGCCTGTCCAAATCTCATATTAGTGCTGTCAGAAATTGGTATGTTTGACAGGTGGAAGCTCAAAACAAGGTACATAAGACCGCCAGATATGGCTGAAGGTCAAATTTCCCCAGGTGTGAAGATGTATGACCTGGCACCTGGTCACCTCAAGGGTGAGGAACAAATCCTATCCTTCTCATCTCGACCGAACAGTACTCAAGAGCTATAATTATTTATATTTCTTCTCTCAATCTTCTCAACATATTTCAAAACATTTAGACACATTTTCCTAGCCATACCTGTTATTATCAGTCTCATAACTGATTCGAAGTGCAAACTTTAGCACTGTATTGTTAGCTGTGATATAATTTCTCTGCCAGTCTGCTGCAAGTTGTTGATTATAAACTGTTAGAAGAACAGGTAGAAGAAGCTGAGAGCTCTGAACGAGATCAATAAGAACAGGGCTTAAACATGGCGGGAGGTGAACTCTACCAGGTGTGGAAGGTAAGAGGTGTGCCATGGAAACCGGTCACCTGAATCCAAACAGCGGGCTAACTAACAAGTTCCACCTGAGGATCAGCGTTAAGAGTAACCTGGTCATCCAGCTAGTAAATTCCACCTCAACTCCCTGCTTTCATTTAATCTCATGTGTAAAATCATATCAACAAACCATTAATGAGTTGTTGGTTTTTTGTTTTGTTTCTTATTTAAAGAGTAATATCTGGATGACTAAAAATAGCACGTGACAGCCTCCATGTTTGTTCTGAGGCTCCCAAAATCCGCAAACAAAACCAACCCTGTAGAACCGTAAACACAGCGGCAGAATGAAGGCACCTCTCTTTTCTTTGTTCCTCCTCGGTATCTGAAAGTTGAGCCGTTGCGGTTCCTCGGCTAATCTGTTAGCCACGACAGAGGAAGCGTGGCGTTTCGTGTCTGCGGCTTTGACTCTCGGCGCGTCCCGAAATTCCGTCGCTGATTCTTCCTCACAGTCGGATCTCGGTTCGCCATCTTGGCTCAGCGCATTCGCGGCGCGCGATGGCTCGAGCGGGTTTCCGGCGCGTGACTGCGCTCTCTCCGCGGCTCTGCCACCGTGACACTCCATTTCGAGGTTATTTTGCGAGCTCAGACATTAGTCTCAGGTCATCTGCGTGCTGCCCAAAAACCAGTGGACCCTCCCAGCGTGTCTAACCGCTGCACACACACTCTGCTCCCGCATTCTCTCAGCATGCGCCCGCCATGGCGTTGGTGTCGGGTGACGTCACGCGAAGGGGCGCGCGCCCCCGGCAGTGTCCTAGTGTTACTGCATTAAATACGCAGACATCACAGTTTACAGTAGTTCATCCAATATCATATTAAATTAATGATTAAAAATCACAGCACAACATGCGTTTAGAAGAAGATTATATATATATATATATATATATATATATATATATATATATATATATATATATATATATAGAGAGAGAGAGAGAGAGAGAGAGAGAGAGAGAGAGAGAGAGAGAGAGAGCTGATTGTAGCAATTAAAATGCAATGAAATATTCTCCTATAAATGTACATGCCTAATTCATACATTTGGAATGTAATATTTTGCTTGTATTTTTACATTATACCTTTATACAGTTCTACTTATTATTGTTACTGTGATATATTGTTGATGGTTTACTCATTTACCTTAATTTGAGATTCTTGAACAGACTCTGACAAATTAAAAGATGAATTGATTAATTAATCAATTAATTAATAATTGTTATCTATGCATACATAATATAAACAGCAATATATAATTAAATATAATATATAAATATAATTCTAATAGTGTGGTATAAAAAATATTGATATTTTTCCATACATCAATATTATTGATTGATACTGATAAATTGTTATCATTTTGTCTTCTGGGAAACATGTAAATATCTTATGTAGCTTCTGAAGGGCAGTACTGATTCATACCGATAATTATCCTGTTCAAAAGTTTACACCCCCTGGCTCTTAGTGTATTAATACTGCCTTCTTGAACATCAGTGAATGTTTGCACCTTTTGTAATAGTCGTGTACGAGTTCCTTGTTTATCCTCAGTGTGAAAAGATGCATCTCATCAAAAATCATATAGCGACTGCTGGAAAGGGGTCAAATATACAGAAAATTCTGGAAAAGCAATGTGCAGGACCTGGAGGATTTTTATGAAGAACAGTGGGCAATTTAACTGCTCAGGACAAACAAGGGACTCATGAATAATTGTCACAGAACAAAAAACAGTCATTGATCATCCAGATTATAACACACAGTAGTATGTGTAAACTTTTGTGTAAATTCAGTTATTATCTTGTCTTGTGGACTACAGTGAGGGAAAAAAGTATTTGATCCCCTGCTGATTTTGTACGTTTGCCCACTGACAAAGAAATGATCAGTCTATAATTTTAATGGTAGGTTTATTTGAACAGTGAGAGACAGAATAACAACAAAAAAATCCAGAAAAACACATGTCAAAAATGTTATAAATTGATTTGCATTTTAATGAGGGAAATAAGTATTTGACCCCTCTGCAAAACATGACTTAGTACTTGGTTTAAAAACCCTTGTTGGCAATCACAGAGGTCAGACGTTTCTTGTAGTTGGCCACCAGGTTTGCACACATCTCAGGAGCGATTTTGTCCCACTCCTCTTTGCAGATCTTCTCCAAGTCATTAAGGTTTCGAGGCTGACGTTTGGCAACTCGAACCTTCAGCTCCCTCCACAGATTTTCTATGGGATTAAGGTCTGGAGACTGCCTAGGTCACTCCAGGACCTTAATGTGCTTCTTCTTGAGCCACTCCTTTGTTGCCTTGGCCCTGTGTTTTGGGTCATTGTCATGCTGGAATACCCATCCACAACCCATTTTCAATGCCCTGTCTGAGGGAAGGAGGTTTTCACCCAAGATTTGACAGTACATGGCCCCGTCCATCGTCCCTTTGATGCGGTGAAGTTGTCCTGTCCCCTTAGCAGAAAAAAAACCCCAAAGCATAATGTTTCCACCTCCATGTTTGATGGTGAGGATGGTGTTCCAGGGGTCATAGGCAGCATTCCTCCTCCTCCAAACACGGCGAGTTGAGTTGATGCCAAAGAGCTCCATTTTGGTCTCATCTGACCACAACACTTTCACCCAGTTGTCCTCTGAATCATTCAGATGTTCATTGGCAGACTTCAGACAGGCATGTATATGTGCTTTCTTGAGCAGGGGGACCTTGCGCGTGCTGCAGGATTTCAGTCCTTCACGGCGTAGTGTGTTACCAATTGTTTTCTTGGTGACTGTGGTCCCAGCTGCCTTGAGATCATTGACAAGATCCTCCCGTGTAGTTCTGGGCTGATTCCTCACTGTTCTCATGATCAATGTAACTCCACGAGGTGAGATCTTGCATGGAGCCCCAGGCCGAAGGAGACTGACAGTTCTTTTGTGTTTCTTCCATTTGCGAATAATTGCACTAACTGTTGTCCCCTTCTCACCAAGCTGCTTGGCAATGGT